>NC_060282.1:9017413-9212790 GCF_021613505.1 Equus quagga
AGAAGTGACAAATAAAAATGGCAAGCAATAGGATATATTGGAGAATATGAGGAAGCCATTTGGTGTAAACCTAATTCGACCTGACCTTGTCTATCCAAAAGGGCCTGACTGTAACCATTGAGCATGCATTGTATATCTGCTTTAGATATTCCCTATAGCAAGAACAAAGGCCCTTGAGATAAAGGTGCAACTTCTCTCCCCCTCCCAACGCTGGCATTTCTTTAAGGATTAAGCATCTTTCCTTAGGCTAGAAACTGATTGCTGTGCTCACCTGTGACCACCCAGCTCAAGACAATAGACTTGCCTCCTGCTATGCCTTCTGAGATAGCAGACCCACTACCTGCTGTGTCCATCCAGCGCTGTGCTGACAGGGCAATCTTGTGACTATTGCGGGAGGGATATTTCAATCATATGTGAAACGTCCTGTTTGGGGGTATATAACCACTCTGTATACCTCACTTCTTTGGTGCCCTTTCTTCCTTCGGGAAGAAAGGCCCCGGGCAATGGTCCTCAGATTACAGCTCAGAATAAACTCACCCAAATTTTCATTTATAGATTGGTTATGGATTATTTTCGTTGACAGAAGTATTTTTAAAAAATTTTATAGGACTAGAAAGAGGAAATGATTAATTCTGCCAGTTATTTGGGAGTCTACATAGATTAAGTGACATCTAGTCTGTAGCTTGAGAAATGATGTATAATTGTTCTCAGCTCATTTCTTCTCTTCAAACCTAGCATATGATGGGCTTGAAACTTCGTCTGCGTTTCATGTGCCATGCATATAATATTGAACTCAAATGCCGTTGAAGAGAGGTAATTATTTAATAAATGTGGAAATAAGAACTTTTATCAGCTTGATGTTAATGAGATGCAAATTAATGCCAAGACAAGAGTCTGAAATGTCTATATTTTATTAGGTCTCTCAGTTAACTCTTGCTTCTTTTCTTCCTATTATTGCATTCCATAGCATCAGGTCTGAAATACATCTGGAAGGCTTTCTATCCCATTATACTGCTGAGGCATGTTCCTGATGTCTTCTGTCTTTGTCTCCAAGACTCTGGAGAAGGGGAAGATGTTTTGTTACATCTTTCAAACACCTCAGTCTGGTTCGTTTATCTATATATCATCTCTCTTGTTTGAAACCTTCTCTCTAACTATTTAAAGTTTAGCTTTTAAAGAGGAAAAGACATGGGCAGTTGCTAGAGGAGAATAGAAGGTCAACAGTATTTTGCCTTTTTGTAAAGTTGGGAAATATTACAACAGGTTTATAAAAAACTGGGACTGATCCAGATGAAAGTGGAAAACTTCATGCTGCAGGAGAGGGGAGGATTGAGTCCAAAAACAAAGTTCTCTTGGCTGAGAGGAGTGGGATCCAGTGAAACGTGGAGAGGTGAGCTTTAAATAGAGACAGGGTCAGCTTGTTCAAAATGGGAAGACAGAGTTTGTGGGTAAATGTGCTGTTTGGTTGGCTGATTTGGTGGAGGAAAGTTGAAGTGTTCCCCTTCTGATTGCTTCTACTTCTACAGCTAAGTGATGGTGGATGTCATGAGAGGCAGGGAGATTGGGAGGGTTTGGTCAATAAACATTCCCCAGGACGTGATGTTCGGGATGAGAAGGATAAACAGGGATGTAGATGTGATGTGCTCCATCTTGATGCCTCTTGGAGGCTGCATAATCACAAGCATCTGATGGTAGCTTGCAGAGGCCATGCTTCAACTGGCCTAGCCAGGAGAGACAGGGTTGTAGCCTGAAACAACCGGCACCATAGACTTCTCTTCTCATCTTTGCTTCTCTTTGTGTGTTACTTTGAGTTTCTTTAACTTTAGACACATTTTTGTCTGTGGCAAGGGATCTGGTCAATGGCAGCTCACACCCTCACAGTCACACCATCAGGGAAGGAAAACACTTCCCTGTCTGATGCAGGTTGGAAAACCATCCCAGAGAAACTCTCCAACTGGGCTGATTTGGGTCACGTGTACATCCTTGGCTAAAACCAAAAGGCAGGGTTCTCTAATTAGGTCAGTGACCACCCCTTGACCAATTGCTGTAGATGGCAGAGAGGATCATGCACAAAGGCTGAAAGCTCCCTTTTAAATCTTGTGTGGAGTAGAGAGAAAGGTAGCTCTTTTTCACAATGATGGGTGAGTGCAGGCACGACCACAGGTGGGATTCTATTGAGGTGCACAAGTATCCCAATCAGTCAACCACTATCGCCTATTGCATCCTAGATAGATCCCCTAATTCTCAGCCTGGCACCCTCAGGATATAGCTCCAAGTTTCCTTTACCACCTTATCTCCTAAGATTCCATTTCACATACCTTGCACTTCCTGCTTGAAGGTACTTGCTCCTATTACTCCATCCACTTGGAATGTCCTTCATTTCCATCCAGTCGCCAAGCCATCCAACCCATTGATTAAACATTTATTGAGTTCCACCATGTTGCAAGATCTGTGCTGGCAAAGAAGCCACAAAATGAATGAGATGTTGTCTATGTTTTGAAGGATTTACAATTGGATGAGCAAGACACACATGCAAACAGTCCATTACCAAACAATGTGAAAATACACTGATATGCCTGTTCTTGAAGCAGAGTGTCAGTACTTGGCCAAGCCTGGGGCTACCTGGGGAGGCTTCCTGGAGGGGACGATGCCTTAACTGACTCCTAAAATTAAATACATAAGGAATAAAAGGAATGAGGATCACAATAAATGGAGCAGTGTGGACACCAGCAAAAGTGAAAAACTGTAGTCACTGGAGGGGCAGGCCACATCATAAACATCAGTCAAGGCAAAGGGCAAGTGTGGTGCCCGTCAGGACTATTTCCCTGACCTACAGAATTAAAAATATAATTTATCTTAATCTCCTACAGTACTTTCTTTGCAGCTTTTTAAGACCCTAGTTACTCTTGATATACATTGAATTGCCAGCATGTTTTTCCTCTTCTTTTGGGAGTGTGAGCTCTTTTAACAAAGGTATTGATCACTCTAGCTCAATATCACCCAGCACAGCGTCTCCCAGAGAGGAGGCGTTAGTAAATGTGCCTCCATGAGTCCACGCAAAAAAATTAGAACTGTACCCATTCAGGACATGCACTAGTTGCCCCTGGCTTCAATATATAAGCTTGCCAAGGGATTCTCACAGGACGGAGTGTGTATGAAGTGGTTTTCCCTGAAAGGTCTATTGATCTTATAAAGAAATGGCAATGCATTTGGGGAGGGGGCGGCAGAGCACTTTTATCTACAACGTAGGTCATTGTAATGGGAAGAATGGTGAAAGCAATTTCACATCGAAACACTCTCCAGCTGCCTGTAACTTCGGCTCAGCAAATGTCACCCCACAACTATTTACTACGATATTTATTGCTCTGTCATTAGCTTATAAATAAAGTCAGCCTAGAGACCAAGCGACGATGCTGTGCAACAGTAACCGTGACGGGATTGTTCAGAAAGGCAAAGAAGCCCACACTAACAGCTGAGGAGGAGGCGTTCAAAGTAAACTCTAGCAATTACCGAGAATCATAACTTTCCCCATAAAAACAGTCTGAGCAAAGCCTAGTTGGTGCTTAAAATAGCATTTCTCGCCAAAACTCCCTCATAAAATCACAGAACCCAGTTGAGATAGCTATATCTGTCATAGGCCTTCAGGCAAATAAACCTCAAATTGATGGGGAAGATGTCAAACGGAATTCCTTTGGGTTTCATAGTCACATTAAAATTCTGATTCCAGGCACCAAACAAGAGCTGAGAGCCAAATGGATGTGTTTTGCAAAGTGAGAGCTGAAGGATATAAAGAAACTTAGAGGAAAAAACAAAAACAAAAAGACCTAATGTTGATACTGTGCAACATCGTTTAAAACTCTGAATGCTTCATTATGGCCTTTTGGCATCATAGGCTGGACTTAACGTTTTCTCAAATCATTTTTGCTTCTCTCTTCTACCACTAGGAAAGTAACTTTCTAGAATGAGCCATGACGTGATTCTTGTCAGCCTCCAACCTGTCTGATTGCTCACTCTTTTCTGATCCTCTTGGGTTTCTTTTTCCTTTAAATATCAGGGTTTGTCCTTTAAATATCAGGGTTTCCCATACCTTGAGAAGAGGAGAGGAGAGGAGAGGAGAGAGAGGGAGGGAGGGGAGAAGAGAAGAGAAGTAAAAGAAGAAAAGAGAAGAGAGGAGAAGAGAGAAGAGAAGCTGTATCTCTTTCATCTTTGAATCTCCAGGCCCAGTACAGACCCTGCCCAGAGTGGAAATCAGAAATTTCCAAATGAATGTGAACAGATGGATGGAGGATGCGTTGCCGGGTGCATGGCATGTTGGGTGTGGGGCTACTACAGACGTGTGCCCAGGTGGTACAGCAGAGCCTCCCAGGGTGTGGGCTCTGAGAAAAGCCCACCAGGCATCTCTGCCAGTTACACATTGCATGATGAGGGAAGGGCTATTTAACGTCTCTGCACCTCAGTATCCTCATTTTCAGTGGGGATTATAATACCTCCCTCCTAAGGTTTGCTATGAGGATAAAGCAAGCAAGATGGGGTCCACACGGGTGCCTGGTACCCAGAAAGCACACAACAAATGATGGACAGTAGGTCTGTCCATCCATTCCTACTTACCTCATGTTCAAGTGGTACCTTAAAGAATTCTGAAAAGATATGGATCTTCTCAGCCCAGAAGGAGCATGGGGTGGGGAAGCCCATGCTGTTGGATTGTGCGTGGGCGCTGCCGTCACAGCTGGGCTGTGTTGGCGCCAGGGGGCAGAGGCAGTGACAGAGGCCAGGCTTGCCCACATGCACACCTGGGAAGAATCAATACGGGGGGCTACCACCAGAGTGTGGCAGTGGGTGCCAGCTCAGAGATGGGTGGGATCACCTCCTAGTTCTGCAAGTCCTTTGCATTCTCCCCGCTAAAGACACAGGATCCCTTCTCTCCACCCCCTCCCTTCCCATAACTCTACCACTGCCTTAGGTTCAGCCCTTCTTTCCCCTACAGCAGACTACTGAATTCTCTCTCGTATCAACTCTTCCCATCTGCCCATGTATCCGTCCTTCCTTTCTTTTCTTTGCGTTGAAACCATCCACTCAGGATACTGTGTTCCCTGTCAGAGGTGCCCACCGCACATGGCAGCCTCGTTCCTTTTCATCCCTACTCCCTTCCTCCTGCCCTCATGGAGGAAGCAAGTGTTGCAATTCGCTACAAAGGGCCTGGGCTCAGCTCCTTGCTTGTCCACTCACAAACGGGGTGGCTTTGGGGAAGACTTTTAACCTTAATTGCATTTAAGTGTTCTCATTTATAAAACGGGAACTATAACAATTCCTTGGCCATGGCCTAGCAAGGAATATATGTGTTAATCCAAGCAGAGCACTGAGAAGAGTCCCGACATGTGGTTAGGGTCCAAGAAAGGTTAGTTGCGAAGGAAATCAAGCCACACACGGGAAAATATGCAGAAAATATGACCCAAGCCTTTAGGGGCTCTGGCCACCGTCTTCACCAACTGCCCCAGTTATGTTGTCTCCGAGATCATCTTCAGGATTAGCAGCTTTTGTAGAGTGAGATCTTAGAGTCTAAGTCTGAAATGTTCCCCCTGGTCCACATGCTTCCAGGATGAATCTCTGTCCCCTGACATCCTACTTTCCTTGGGGCTGCTGCTGAAACCAGCTCACACCAGTAGCCCACCAATGACTCCAGGGCTCTGACGCTTTCCATCAGTGTTCCTCCAAGGGACCCCACATTCCCAGGCAGAGCATCTTACTCTCCACTGTTGCATCATCAGAGTTGCCCTGCTAACGTTTTTCTCGTCAAGTCTAATTACCTCACAGCCACCGTGATTACCCTGTTGTGAAATACTTTTCATCCGAGGCACCTGGCTCATCTCTGGTTAAAAATATTGCCAAAGTGGTGTCTGTGACACATTCACGGCTGTCGCCACCACCACCTTCGATGCCTCCGTCAACACGTGGTGGAGTCTCCGGTTTACTGTTTGGCAGAGCAGGGAATGAGAGCAAATATGTTTAGCCCTTGACCTTGCTTTGCTAGATTTCAGTGAAAAGCTATGAAATGTTTGAAACCCAGTTCCAGAGAATGCAGAGGTAGGGAAGGACAAGGTTTGCTTGAATTTTATAAGAAGACCTCAAATTTTCTGACCCCAGGAGTCCCTGACGTTAACCCTACGTCTGGCAAAATGTTTTTTTCCATAGGTACAATGCAGAGAAAAAATAAAATAAAAAGCAAAGAGAAACAGTGTAAGTCAGCGAGAAACTTGGAAAAGGTTTGTCATTTTAAAACACATACAGAGCAAAATGGTCAGCTTGTGAAATAGAAGTAATGCAAAAACGGCGTTGATTATGTCACAAAGCCAGCTAGCCAGCTGGTCCTGGCCTTATTCCACCCTGTTCTCGCATGCCCTGTGGAATTTGCTGGTGAAGGGTATCTCTGTTCTCCTGAGAGGGAGAAAGCCCTGCCAGAAATATTGTGCCTGACACAGCTGCGTATTTTTCTGTGCATCTTTATTAATAATTATGAAACTACTTTTGTAGGCTTTCCTAATAAACTATACAATAGTTAAGGTCTCTTGCTGGAAGTCTCTCTGAAAGAATCTGACTGGGTCAGTATTGGGTGCTGTTGGTGCTTTCCTCCTTGCCCTCACCACTTCAGGGCTCGATGGCCCGACTTCCAACTGGCAGAATCAGTGCTTCCTTGTCTGGGAGACTTCCTCAGCTGCCAGAGCCCATTGCACTCCTGTCCAGTAGGCCAGAGATACCAGGAAATTAACACCCCCCTCAGTATGTCTCAACTAATCACTGATGGGAGTCGGGGTATTGATACCTAAGCTCCCTCGCTATTTGAGTTGGGTAACCTCAGTGCGCTCTTTCTTGAGATTCCCCACAGCGGTCATCTCCTAGAGAATAAAGCCCCTATTAGTTACTTCTCTCCCTCTCTCACTTTGCTTTTTCTCTCTCAGTGGTTCCTGAGATCACCTCCAAGATAAACCACGTGCCCACAAATCCTCAGTGTTGTCTTTTGGAAGAAGCCAAATTAAGGCATAAAAATATGTAGTTCTTACGAGAATTATGTCAGGAGTGGGATTTTGTGAAACAATGATTTTTGGAAAGCAAGGGGAGGTTAAAAACAGAATGATCCCAAGGCCAGCCAGGTAGTGTAGTGGTTAAGTTCGCATGCTCCACTTCAGCGGCCTGGGGTTTTCAGGTTCGGACCCTGGGCATGGACCTACACATTGCTCATCACGCCATGCTGTGGCAGCGTCCCACAGACAAAATAGAGGAAGATTGGAAACAGATGTTATCTCAAGACCAATCTTCCTCACCAAAAAAAAAAGTGATCCCAAGAACTTGGATGAGAAATGGACACCAGTGGAAACTGATGACAGTAGTCATTTGCAGAATCACCAGAAAATTGATTCAATGGGCTAGTGACAACAGTATCACAAGCTAGGTGAGGATGGAGCATTGAAAGATACCTGTGTGGATTAATTAGCAGCATAAATTTGAGGAATCTTTTGATACGCTTGGTTTGTAGGCTTCTCATAATTGTGGAAAAAATATATATACACACAAAGAAAGAATATGATGGATTTTTAGATATTGAATCAACTTCATAATCTTGGAATGCACTCCTCTTAATCATGGAATATTATCCATTTGCATATTGTTGGATTTGATTTAGTAATATTGGCTAAGGATTTTTGAGTTTTTGTTCACATAATGAAAATATACTGCAATACTTTTTTCTTGTAATATCTTTGTCTGGTTTTAGTATCAAGTTAATCCTGGTCTTATAAAAATTCTGTATCCAACTTCTAAAAGAGTTTATGTAGGATAGTTATAATTTCTTTCTTAAATTATTGCTAGAATTCACCAGCAAAGCTGTCTGGGCTTGTAGTTTTCTTGTGAGAAAGTATTTAATTTCAAATGCATCTTCTTTACTAGATAGAGAGCTATCCATATTTTCTATTTCTTTTGTTTTCTTTAGCATCCTTACTTTTATTGAGTTTTTTCCTCTTTCTATTAACATAATTTATCTGCAGTAAAATTCACTTTTTTTAGTGTACGGTTCTGCAGATTTTGACAAACATATATAACCATGTAATCAATACCATATTTGAAATAGCGAGCAGTTCCATCCCCCCCAAAATTCCCCTGTACCACTCTAGTGAACTCTCCCCAACTCTAACTATTGGCCACTACTAGTCTGTTCTCCAGTCCTATAATCTTGCCTTCTCAGAAGTCATGTAAACGGAATCATGCAGTATGTAATCTATTGAGTCTTGATTCTCTCACTTAACACATGCGTTTGAGATTCATCCATGTTGTTACATGCCTTCATAGTTTGTTCCTTTTTATTGCCTACTAACATTCCATTGTATGGATGTGCCATGTCTTGCTTACCCATTCTCCAGTTGAAGGACTGGACATTTGGGTTGTTTCCAGTTTGAGGCAATTATGGATACCGTTACCGTAAAGTTTTGTGTGTCGGCTTTGTGATAATACAGGCTTTCATTTCACTTGGGTAAATATCTCACTTATTAGTTTAATGAGGTTATTTTGCAGATTCTTTGAGATTTTCTACATGGAAAAAATCATGTCGTGTATGAAGAGACAGTTTTATTTCTTCCTTTCCAATCTCTATCTCTTTTCTTTATTTTTTCCTCATTGCACTGGCTAAGACATCTAGTATGATTCTGAATAAGATTCGTGAGTAGCCTTGTTCTTAGGTTGAAGGGAGTCAGTCTTTGCCTTTAGGTATGATGTTAATTCTAGTCTTTTTGTGTGTCATTTATCAGGTTGAGTAAGTCTCCTTATATTGTTACTTTGGGGAGAGATATTTTTAAAAGGTCGAGAATGATGTTGAGTTTTATCAAAGGCTTTCATTGCATCTATTGAATGGTCGTATTTTTTCTTCTTTAGCCTGTTAATATTGTGAGTTCTATTGATTGATATTCAAACATTGAGCTAGCCTTGCATTCCTAGAGCAAACCCTACTTGGTCATAATGTAGTATCCATTTTATATACTGTTGGAATAAATTTGTTAGTTTTTCTTTAATGATTTTTGCATCTATGTTCATAAGGGGTTATGGCCTATACTTTCTCTTTTTGGATTTTCTTTTTTTTGGTTTTTGTCATGTTTTCATTTTTCAAAGAATTTATTCATTTTGACTAATTTGTTATATTTGTTCTTGTGTTGTTTGTAATATTTCCTTCCTACAGTTTTAATGCCTAAGTTTCTAAGATACTATCCCTTCTTTCATCTTTATCAGTCTGACTAAAATCTCATCAAATTTACTGATCTTTCCAAAGAACTAGCTTTTGATTTCATTTATTTTCTCTGTTTGTCAATGTTGCATTTCATTGATTTACATTGTATATTATTTTTCTCCTTTCCACTTCTTTCTGTTTAATTTGATTTTCTTTTTCTAGGTTCTTCTGGTGGAAGCTGGTCAGTAATGCAAAATTATTTGGTTAGCTAATAGCTCAGAAGTAATGTTTAATGTGTAATCAGCATTTTAAACATATAACCAGCCCTCTAGACATGGCAGGATTTTGCCTTTGAGCTGGCTGCTGAGCAGCTGGCAGCTACCTCATGTTACTAGAGGATGTGACAAAGGGAGTAAGAAAGAATGCCAGGAATTTAGAGAACCTTGTATGCATCATTAAGTAATAGCACTCTTGCTAAAGGCCATTGACAGATTTGAGTCATAGAAGTACAGTGCTGTCTTCAGTGAGGAGAGTAGATGAGAATTGGCCTGAGGAGAGAGAAACTTTCCAGGTGGCTCTTGCAGTGACAAGGGGAGGGGTTAACACAGTGGATTTGGAGGAAAAAGGCAGGCTAAGAGGATTGAAGGGATAGACTTGGTGTTAGGGATGGGACTGAATGAAACAGAGGAGGGATGACACTTGTAACTGGCTCAGCCGGTGGTCAGGAAAATAACAGAATGAAAATATAGAAAGCATTACATATATATGAATGTGAGAGGTCCAAGGACTAATAGACCAATTTTGCTATCAGAAGAGGGGTGGAGATGTGGAATATAGATTTGATAGATTCTGTATAAATAATTTATAAAAATTCATAGGAAATTCAGCATTATAGGTCACAGAAAGGTTTTCCAGAAATATTATATTTTCTGATATTCACAGTCATGGGAAATACATTACAAAATGTCACATTTCCGAAGGAAAAAAATTAATTCCATGATGAAATTAATTTCATGATGAGAGAATTAATTTCATGATGATCTCTGCTTGGAAAGTTGATTTGGCCAGCTGAAAGGCAAGCCTATTAGAAATAGTAAATTTCCTGCCATAGAATGTATTTTCATGTTTTTTTTTTATTATTTCCAAAGTAACACATGCATATAGTTTTATTGTTGTGTTAAAGGCATTCAGTACTGCATGTTTTCAAGTTCCACACCTCACTCACTCTACCTAGCAAATCCCACACCCTTATTTCTCAGAGGCCACCCTTTTGCACACTTTGAGCTGTTTACTTTAGCTTTTAAGTTGATATATATAAATAACATGCTTATACTGTTCTATCATATTTTATATATGTAGATAAATTTTTTATCCTCCATTTATGGTAGAGATTTGGTTTTCTTAACTCTCTCTGAAAGGCACAGATCCTTCCCTTTGCGTTAAATTATCAAGATAATCACACCACAATTTTAGGTAAGTCAGTATTCGGCATTTAAATTTATATGGCCATGTAAATGGTGTCTTCTGCTGAGTCAAGTAGTATACTACAATTATTTTTCTTTTCTTGGAAAACTTCTTGTTTTGCAAAAAGCTAATGATTTTCTTATTTTATGTAATTACTTTTTATGTATCTATCCTTAATTCTGGCCCCCAATTCCAGCAAATCTATAAACTTCTCTTAATACTATTTTCTATTTGATAATCTGCTCCATTTACCTACTCACTTGTTATCCTAAACGTCCCTTGTGAAGATCTGTAATCTCCTATTCTATCTGTATTTGAGAACGTGGCTTAGGTCTACGGGTAGGGATGACCTCATAACTTTACCTGTAGGTTGAGGTAAGTTTACCTGCTCAGTGAGGGTTTTAGTGGTGAGAGGAAAGAGAAAAGGGCAAAAACTAAGGTGGAAGTTCCTATTTAATCATCCCAGACACAAAAGGGGAGAGAGGGCAACTTTTTTCTAAAGTCTAACTGTTCTCTTATTTGGACTCATCTTCCATAGTTGCAAATCTTTTACCATAACCTTCAATTTCCCCGTCATCTTTCTTTTCTGGACTTATTTCCTTCTCTGCCTTAATCTAGCTATGATATTTTTCCTGTAGATTTCACACCGAGCGTAATCTATAATAATCTTCTTTTCTCCTTATACCCCTGCAATTTATTTATTCATTCTTTAATTTGTTTTATTTATCCTGCTTACTTCCAGAGAATCCTTGAAATGAAACAGATCGTTATATTTGCAGCTGCCATCTGCTCAGTCTGCTTCCTACTGAGCCCCTGATACTTGATCACTGAGCACCTCCGTCATCCTCTTACCCTCCCCCGCCCTGCCTTGGAAAGGGCTCATACTCCCTGGGATGTGCCACAGTCTGCAGATCCCATGCTCCTTGAGGTCTCTCTGTTCAGTCTCTTCCTAGCTGAGCCAGTGACTCTTGGAAATAGAGGGGTCTATTGACATCTTTGAGGATGCCCTATCATTTGGGAAAGAAAGAGAATGAAAGAACTATCACCTAGGGGACAATCCCTTATAGATGTAAACTGCAAATCCCATCTCTCGTCACTCCTAGATGGGAAGGCAACACCACTGCAGAGCCTGCACCATCACGAGTCATCTACATGGATTCCATGTATCTGTCACACTGCGTCCCCCTCGAGCCTCATGTTTAAGCAAACGCCTCCCTTCCACAAAGTTTAGGTGGTCCTGAAGGCAGTGGCAGAAGCTTTTGTGTTCACTCCGCTCACGGTCCTAAGAAGAGTCAGGTCACTTGCTGCTTCTCCTACGTCAAGTTGACCTGGGTCCCAGCCAACGTCATCAAAGATTGTCAGCCTCAGTGGAGGCTGCAGGAGGAGACTGCCTCCCCCCCTCATGCTCTCAAGGGAGTGGTCTTTGCTGGAAGTTCCCTCTGCCCTGCTGAGGAACAGGTGCCAGAGAAAATAGAAAAAGGCCTCTTTTTAAAAAATATATAAAAATGTTGTCACTTATTCTTTAAGTGAAGCAGAGCAAGGACCTGAGATGTCTGCCTTAAATCACCTCCTCTGCAATGGGACCCGGGTCTCTAGAACAACCACAGGAATAATGCAATAAAATTCAGTCTCCAGCTCTAATTAGCAGGAGGCACAAGAAGAAGCTGGGTTTCATGGTCATGGTCATGGTCAAAGCTAGATGTTTAATCAGACTCTCTAAATGTGAGTCCAATCTCAAACAAATTACTTTTTATAGTTTAAAATTCCAAAGTCTTTTATAAGACTTTTTACTCAAAGGACAAAAATCTCACAGAGAAACTGTAAACGCCACATTTCTGGTCTCTTTCTTAACAGAAAATTTAAAGCTCGACTTATTATTAATCAGCCACGGCAGACATGGCAGCCGGCCATCCCGGCACCCTTCTTTTCCTCTCCCGTCTATGGGGTTTGATTTGTGTTGTTCTTCGGTGGTTACGTATCTCTGGCCTCTAAGTATTCTCCCTTCATATCCCTCTGATTCCTCTCTTCTCTCTAGCCTCTGCCACATGGAGTTTCTTAGATCTCCTTCCTGAAGGAATACAGGCACCAGATCCTAACCAGGATGCAAAGTAGCTGTCTCACTCTGGGTGACACCTGGAGTTCCTGGTGCCATTCAAGGCAGGCACCCTGAGATGCTCCTTGAGTTTCAGCATGGTGTGAAACTCAAGTTTCACCTGCTGTTACAACAACCCAAATGGTTTTCCTTTAGACCCTTGTTATTAATGGGGAAACATTTGTACCCTTTGCTGGGCCAAAAGTCCCATATGGCTTTCTTGTCACTGTATCCATAATGCCATTAAATAAACATTTGTTGAGTGAATAGGTGAATGCATACATGGTTTCCACCTGGATTCCAGGACATCCTCCCTAGTTATTCTTTTTTCATGTTCCAGTGGAACACTCTACTGCAATGTGGTACCGTGGAAAGAATGGAGAGAATACGCTGTGTGTGTGTGTGTGTGTGTGCATGTGCACATGTGTGCGGTTAGAGTCAGATAAACCCAGATCCGAATGCAGTTCTAGAAATAGAAAACAAAATCACTGTTGGCCATTGATAGTTTTATTCATTTATTCATGCACTTGTGAATCCATTTATTAGCATTATACTTACTAATTTATTCATTCATTCATAATTTATCCATGCTTTAAAAAAAAAACTAGTTATTGAGTCTTACTGGGTCTCAGTATCTGCATTAGGTGTAGGGATGCAATGATGAACCAAACAGAAAAGCCACTGCTCTCATGGAGCTTACGTTTGATGGCAATGTGTTGGCCATCTTCTTGGAAAACCTGAGTGGCCACCTTCAGAAATCCAGGCTCCTGGAGCTCAGAAGGCCACGCCGTAAGGCAGGTGGACGTCCAGGTGGCATTGCTCACTAGTGACTAAACTTTCTAAACTAAACTTGTGTGCATTCTCTTGCTCCGTCTTTTCTCTTTCAAGGCTGCCTCCATTCACTGTCAGCCGAGGTGATAAGAGCTGCTGAAAATTCATCAATGTGTTACCCCTTTTGCATAACGTTGACTTATGATTGACAATGTATACCTGTCAGAACCTGGAGAGGGTATTGCAATTCCCCAAGGCAAGGCAGCAGGTGGGGTCTGCCTCTTCACCTTGAGCAGCCTGAGGATGGAAGGGGCAGAGGGTTCGGGAAAGCTGGTGGGGCAGAGTGTCCAGGTGTGGTCTGTGGCCTCCAGCTAAGAAAGGAAAAAATTAATTCAGCATTAGTTTAAGGCTTTGCAAGAACGTTCCACAAAATGTGTTCCACTAAATCACTGTCTTGTGGATGTTAAGAATAATGTCTTTGGGGAAACTATCTGTAGTAAAATAAGGGCGGAAAATAACTCACCCAGGATTATTTGGGATTATTTATACAGGACTGTATATAAGCATTTTCCAAACACTAAATAAATCATTCTGCAAAGTCTATTTTGGGGAACATATATTTTTTTCTCACTGATTTCTTTGTTTCTGGCACATATTACCTTCTTTAATCTCCCAAAAGTTCTGTGACTTTGTTATGTTTCTAAGTCCCACTTTGAAAATGAGGAAAACTGAGGTTTAAAAAAATCCCGTGATTTTTCCAGGGCCGTATGGTTCATAAGTAGCAGGACCTGGACACCAGGGCTGGTTTGCTGGCTCTAGGAGCAGTGCTGGATTTGCTCTGAGGTTACCCTCGGAAAACCCTACTCTTTCCATCTTTACATTGGATAATATTATTACTCAATTCCTACAGGAGTAAACTGAATTTTAAGTACAAATGTAGTATAAAATACAAGGTTCTCTATAATTGCTAATTAAACTTTTTAGGAAATTCACTAGGCCTAACATCCTCCTACGTAAATTCAAACATTTGGCCCACATGAGTTTTGAGTCTCTTCTAGCTCAACAGTAAAATGATTTTACTGATTTTGTTAAAATGAGAGCCAGACGAGGGTCAGAACACTTGAGCTAAAGTGACATCAGGCACATTGTGTTCTTTCTCCGAGCTTCAGAACTGGCTTCTTTTATGTTTTTATTTTTTATTCTTAAATGGTGCATAATGTTGTTTTCTCTGACTCTCTTACAGAGCTTTTTGGGAATCCAATGCGATAATAAACATGTAAATGGTTGCATGAGAATACACTGAGTTGTATGTTATAAGCTACTATCATTATTCTCTTCATTGTGACGTGGATGACGCCAGGCAATTAAGGGTAATTTATGTCGGAGCACTCTGCTGAAAGAAAGGGACATGCAAACAGCAGGGAAACACACAAGCAGTAAATAGGACAAGGATGAAATAAATCTTTCAGGAAAACACAGAAGGGTCTTTGGGACAGAACCCTCGGCTGCCTGGCTGGCTAAGTAACTTCCTAGACAGAGTTCCTCCACTCCTGGGAACAAACAGTGCCTTATGACAGAATCATCTCTTTCCAAAGGAGTATTGTGCTATTCAGGCGAAAAGGGCAGGCGGCTGGCAGGAGAAGTCCAGAGAACAAGTTAAAAATTGGAGGACATAGTTTAAAGGAGAGCTTGTGGGTGTTTTTAAAAGCAAAAGTAGAACATGACTTATAACATTAAAAGAAAAAAGCATCATCTAAATTTGTACATATAGGATGATCACAACTATATATAAAAAAAGCAACGCATAGGAAAAATGTCCAGGAGGAAATTCACCTTATATTATTAAGAATGGATGGCCGAATTATGGTTAATTGCAATGATTAAAATTTACTGAGAATTTGTCTATTCCAGACACATTTCGTGTGTTATCTCATGCATTCTTCAAAACAACTCAGCTGAGTAAATTTCATGTTCCATATCACAGATGAGGAAACTAACATTTGGAAGGATTTTTGTTGTGGTGGTTGTGTCCTTTCTTTAATCTTTCATTTTATAAATAGGTATTATGTTTTCATTTTTTTTAAAACTGACTAATAAATATATGATGAGTCATCAGTATTTCAACTTGCCATAAGGTTTAATGTTGAATAAATCACGGAGAATATGAGAACACGAGAACACGTTTTTCTCTGTTGTCGCTCCCCATCACTAACTTCCTTCCACGATAACGTTGTGAAGTTTCTTTCTGTTTTGTCTCCCTCCACGTTTCTTTTCAACTCATGCTGTTCTTGGAACTCAATCCTTTCATCTGTTCAACTGGCCACAGCTTCAGCCTTTTGCATTCTGTGACTTATCACTCACAAGTTGCAGAAGCGATCTCTTGAGGAACACTACAAATTATGTGCAGACTCTGTTTCTATGAAAGGGCTCAGTGAGGGAGAAAAATAGAAGGAATGTCACCTTATCTCAGTGGCCATCCTTCATCCCAACATGGAGCTTTGTCTAGGTGGGCCCTTTCCATGCCTTTGCCTGGGATTTTCCACTGGTTTAGCTCAGAGAATATGTACCACCTCTGTCCTTTGGCCTCTCCCACCCAAGTTCTCTCCTTCTCCCCGCCTGTCCAGCTACTGCAGGCCATTCTCCTCAGAATCTATGCAGGAAGGGATGACCCAATCAATGTAACTTTAAAAAATAATAAAATAATAGTCATCTTTTTAAGTGGTGACAAATACTGTTCTGAGTATTTTATACATATTTTTTAATGATCCTAAGAGGTAGATACCATTATCACTTCCATTTTACAAACAAGGAAACTTGGCACAGGGAATTTAACTAACTCACCCCAGGGAACAGCTAGTCGGTGGTGGCGCTTTTGTATACATTCAAATACATGTAATTTCACTCTTAGATAAATATTTTCTTAACCGATACAACAGTGAGAGTAAGCTATCTGCAAAGAAAGGAACAAATCCTCTCAAGCCACACTCTCCCAGTAACCAAATATCAAGGCCGGGCTGGGTGAGCCTGAGTGATGTCAACACAGCCTAACCATTACATGCCTGTGCATCATCAGTGAGAATCTTATTGCAAAATCATTAACAGTACTAAGGTTCCCATAATTTCAATCACTACGTTATGCTCTGGTTGTTGATTTCTAACCACATTGTATTGAGGTCAGAGAAAATGATCTGTATGCCATATAGGCCATTGGCTAATAGACGTGTTTTGTCTAGGTGGAGAATGTGCATTCTCTGCTTGGTGTCAGGCTCTCTACAGGTCCTGTGAAACAAGTCTGTGTGTAGACAATAGACCAAGTTAACAAGCCCTGCTTGGGACTCAATGTGCTTCCTGAATGATGCATTCATGTCTTTCACCATCTCAGAAATCTACAGCCAAGAATACTGCCTCGCCTTCTCCCCAATCCCTCTCATCTTGCCTCTTCTTGGACTCCTGTTAGACAAACACTGGATTCGCCCATTGTAGTTTCCGTGTCTCCTGACCTCTCTTGTATTTTCCCCATGTTATGTTTCTGTGTTGCATTCTGGGTAAATCTGCACAATCTTATCTTCCAGTTTGCTAATTATTTCTGCAATTGTGTACATTTGGGCTGTCTAATTTTTCCATTGTGACTCTATTTCAGTGACTTTACTTTTCACTTCTGTAAGTGCTATTTGGTCCTTTTACAAAAACATCTGGCTTTTCTTGAAAAGACCTCAATTCTGTCTCACCTAATTAGTCATTCCTAATTGAAAAATATATTTATTTTAAATCTATATTGACAAAATTATTATCTTAAGGTCTGGGGAGTCTAAATATCTTGCTTGTTTGTTTGCTTTGTAATTCTGCTACTCTCACTCTCAAGGGCCATATCTTCTTGTGTTTTATAATTTTTAATTTTGAGCTCATTCACTCTCATTTCATCTCCGTGAATCCTGAAAGAGGTGGATTGAGAGTGCCCCTTCCAGAAAAGATTTGAGGACATGTTTGCCCTGTTTTTTGGAGGCATTACAAGTCTGTGACTGTTTTTGTGTTAATGTTTAAAGTTTGGTAATCCTGGACTGTGCAGGCAATTGGAAATTTGGACCCCATTGTGGCAGAACTGTGCTGCTTATGGATACTTACTCAATATAAGAAGGAGCGAAAAGAAAAGAATGAAACAAATGCATTATTTTCATGCTTTCTTTTTAAAAATTGCCAAAATTAAGCAAGAATTATTTTTAATTAAGAAAAAATAAATCTAATCACGGTTCTTCCAGAAGGCATGTATCTACAGGATTTTAAGTGCTGGAATTTTATAATTCCTAAATCGGTGTTGACTAAATCAGCATTCATATATTCCCCTGATTAACAGTAAAACACTGGAGCTAAGTGGGAGCTCCGAGATCACATAGGTCCCCCTCTCACCACACAAAGAAGGCTCACGCTGCTTCTCCAAGGCCAAGCATTTGCTTGCTCCCAGAAAAGGAGTTGAATTGTTTATATCCTACATCCAATTGGAAACATCAAAATGTGAATGAGAAAAAAGCTTGAAGCTCAAATCCCCCTTCCCCAGCAAGACTTTGCATCTCAGATCTCTGATAAAACCATTCTGACGACGTATTTTGCTGTGTTTTCTCCCCAAGGGCCTCCCTGTGGATGGTCTCTTCCCTACCAATATGTGGGGATAGTTCCAAAGTGGCACAGAGTGTGACTAACAGCCCACCAGCCTCAGGCTTAAGGATTTCAAAGGATTCGGCTCCAATTCACCACACAAGCATGGCATTTCACTGACTCTGGAAATGTTATTTGATCTTCTTCAAATCTGCTGATTCCAGAGGTGCAGACTATTTTTATCAGTCTTGTCTCATCTTGGGAGCACAAAAACCAATTCCAGGGCACAGTGACTTCTGTTTTTACCAAGCTGTCATCCAAGAGCGCTTATCACCTCACAAGTCCCGGAAGCATTGGGTGATTGGACATCGATGGAAGTTGGCTAACGAGTGTGTGCCCCATCTAACTCTCCTGGCTTCCACCTGCTCCTGATTCTTTGTTTGGAAATCTCATTTCCCTAAACAAGTCACTTTCCAGGGTCACATGGCTCAGCCATCACCAAATACTAGGTTTCCTTTAGTATCCATTGGGCTTTCCTAGCTTGAGCGATTGTTTCTGTGGTTGCGTCCAGGATGGACTCCTGTCCAGTCCTTAGAGGGCAGCTGATATGAGAAGGAGCCACTGTCCTGTGGCCTCACGGGTTAAAAAAAAGATGCCCATATTGAGGATATTGGCATGAGGAACCCAGTCAAGGGACACACAGGAAACCTTTATTTAACTGCAGAGATGACAGACAAACAAATGGTGCTGATAAGGGGACCAAAGCCACTGCAGCTGAAAATTCTCTGAGTCTCTAGCCTCTTCTGTTAATGCAGGAAAATCTTTTGAAAGTTGCTCCCAGGAATTAAAAGGGAACAAGCCTGCCGTTAGGCTATCAGGGATCTGGGATCGCGTCCCTTGATCTCTCACTAGTTTTGTGACCTGCAGGAGATAACGTGACTTTCCTGATCTTCAATTTCTTCATCTGGGAAATGAGGCAGCTTAAACCTGTTGATCTCAAAAATGAACTCAGAGCCTGAAGTTCTGTGACTCTGGTTACATCATTTGATAGCTGGGGAGACTGAGCCTTGAGAACTAAAATGTCTTGCCCAAAGTGATATGGTTATTAAGTGACAGAACTGAGGCAAGGGCCACGTCCCCTCATCTTCCCTAAGCCCATATCAGGTCCCCTGCTATCACACCCTACTCCCTGCAAACACAGGAGGATTTTTGTCATCTTCTGCAGTAAAGGGAAGAGTTTGGGAGCTGCGGGCTCTTCGGGGGTCTGACTTCTCATTTTCACATATTTGTCTTTTTCCCCCACTTTTTATATCTATTAGATTGTCTCAAATGCTCACGCTTTGGAAAGTCCCTTTGTCTCCTGAAGGAAAACAGAACTGAATAACTCATCCTTTCTTCGTAATTAAACTGTGTCAGTACCAAGGATTGGTCACCGCACACCGAGTCCCCTGGTCAGCTCCATTTGGGGCTCCAGTGATGTCACTCTTGGACTGGGAGAGGGCAGCGCCTTCCCTTCCCGAATCACCAGAAGGCTGACCTCAAACCACATTCCCACCTGTGCAGTCAGCCCTGACAAAAGAACTCTTCTCTCAGTGTTGGGATCAGAGGCTGCAAGCATCAAAATACACTGGTCATTTGATACAAAACACCCAGGAGGTCTTGTGCATTGAGAGGAGAACACTGGGCCAGAAGGTCTGTGTTCTGGTTCCCTTTGGTATTGACCATCTTGCTGTGTGCCAATCAT
Organism: Equus quagga; assembly: GCF_021613505.1. Taxonomy (NCBI): domain Eukaryota; kingdom Metazoa; phylum Chordata; class Mammalia; order Perissodactyla; family Equidae; genus Equus; species Equus quagga. The sequence goes on from NC_060282.1 coordinate 9,037,280, forward strand.
TTTGCATCTTTGCCTTTACACATCATGTCTGCAAAATTAGAGATTTGAAATGAACAATCTCAAAAAATCTTTTATGATCTAAAACTGGGTTCCTTAACTTTGGCACTGTTGCAATTAGCTGGATAACTCTCTGTTGTGGGGACCGCTCTGTGCACTGCAGGACGTTTAGCAGCACCCCTGGCCTCTGCCCACTTAATGCCAGCAGCACCCACCCACCCCAAGTTTTGATAACCAAGAATGTTTCTAGACACTGCCAAATGTCCTCTGGGGGACAAAATATGCCCTTTACAAATCGCTGATCTAAAGTGATGTAGAGCTATAATTTGTGCATTTTCCCACTATATTTACTTTTGGATATAAACTAAAAGAAAAACGGTCCCCAAATTTCTCTTTCACTAATTTTGCCAGATTTTTATGTGGAGGGTTGGAAAGCACCTTCAGAAGTTTATTGCCTGGGACCTGGAAAATATTAAGCCATTATCTACTTTGGATAACACCTGGATTAATTTTATATTGACTAGTTCAAGGTGATCTTGTGGGGGTTTAAGCTAAAGGGGCAGAACGTGGAAGAGAGAAATGAAAAACTGCACGAGATGGCAGACATGCTGCGTGGGAGGGCTTCTCTGCTCCTCGGTGCTCTCCCACCTGGGGCTGTTGCTCACACTCTCTGGATTGCCACCTTCCAAAACTCATCTGCCAAAATGTTATGCTCTATGGAAGGCGCACCTCACACACCCTTTGTTCCAGGAAGCTCCCATGATTCCTGTGCACAGAAGTAATTTTGTTTACTCCCGGAGTCAGCAAATTGTGTTTGCTCTTTTCCGCAGTCAACTTTGCTGTGATCCCATTTGAGAGCCAGGCCAGCTCCGGCCAACGCTCTCTGCCCGTTGCTGGGTCCTGCCCTCCCCCAGGATGGACCGGCCTCTTTTTTCCTGGGCTTTAGTGCCGGACCTGATTTTCTGTCCCCTGGATTATGTCCTCCTCTCCATTCTTGCCGTGCTGTGGTCTGTCCCATAACTCTCACCAGAGTGGTCTTCCCAAAGCCAAGTTGAATCCTCCCCTGACACTTGGCAGGGCGCACCAGCCCTGGGCTCTGTGACCCAGTTCCCGGCCATTTCTCCTTGTTCCTCTCACTGGACTGGGCTCCAGCATTTGTACATGCGGCAACTTTTCTTAGCTCTTCTTACCTTTCTTATTTGGAGAATATCTACTTGTTCGTCACAATTCAGCCCCATGTCACCTCTTCTGTGAAGCCTTCCTAGGTTACACCACCTCCCCAAAACCAGACACACCTGGTTCTTCCCTTCTCTGTGCCTCCCGGAGCAGTTCTGTGAAAACTCTCCCACTGCATCCTCCTGCCAGCTTGTCTCTCCGCCACCATGGGACCTCAGCCTGGAGAGCTGACCCTCCTCCCTCCCACCTCTTTTTTGGTTAATGCTCCAGCAAACTCTAAATATCCTCTGCAGGCATATTCCCCAGGGAAGCCAGTCCTGATGAGTGCCTCCCAGGTAAGTTCCTCCAGGATGCACTCTGTGGATTCTAGTTAAATCTCTGTCTCCTCCACTAGACTTTAGCCTCTATGATGGCAAAGATAGTGTCTGTTTTAATCATTTAGCAGTTTTCATAGTAATTTATTGATGCATAACAGGTGTTCAGTAAATAGTGGTTGAATGAGCATGTCTACAAGATCTCTATCACATCCCCTCTTCTTAGTGGGCTGTGAGCTTTGTGAGGCAGGGGCTGTACCTGCCCATCCAGTAGCCTCATGACCTACAACAGTGCCTGGCATTTAGGAACTGCATATCACTTCATTGTTATTAATAATATCAATATTATTAAATGCTTAATAAATGCTAGGAAACGTGCTAAGCACTTTACAGAAATTATCTGACTTTATCCTCTCAACCACCATTATGAAATGTGCACTATGCCCACTTTCCAGTTGGGGGAATGGAGGCTTAGAGAGCTCAAATAGCATGAGCTTTTCACATCGTAAAGCCCCCGTTCTTAACTACTGCTTGACAAAGCCTCTCAGGTTAATGCCGTAAATAAGGGAAATGCCCCAGAACCCTCTGATACAAGTGGTTAGAAACAGGGTTCATTGATTAAAGGAAAAAACTAAAGTGAAAAATAAAAAAAAAAAAAATGCACATATAGCTTAAACATTTTATTTCAAGTTACATAAATATGAATGTAGATATGCATTTATTTACCCACTGTGGTGTAGACCAAGGGTGCTTCTTTGAGGTTCTCTGTTAGAGTTCTGTCTTGTCTTTCTCATGCAAAGAGCATGCATGAATTATCCTCTACTCTTTCCAGGTTTTTTTGCTTTAGAGTGGAGAGAGAATTCAAGACATTCAATGAAGACATCTTCTAGATTTTTGGGATTCCATCCCCATTTTTTTCTAGTTATTATGATCACATGTAATTTTCCAGCAATTTTTAAAGCAACATATATTATTTTCTGAAGTCTTTGCAGGGGGAAGGTTTTTTATTGTAGTTCTCATAGAAACAACATTATCTCTTTCTGCCTCAGCATGTCCTTGGTTTGTGAAACAGTTGTGGAAAAAATACAGGGAATCTTAGCACACAGCAGACCCTGGGAGCAGTAAAGCATCCTGGATGAAGGCCCGCTGTGGGTGAGAGCTCATTGGGCTGACGGCTTCAGTCTAGAATGTTTTACAAGGGGTGGGATCATATTGGTTAACTAGACAGCCAGTTAAATAGAGTGAGTTTAGGAGAGCTTTTGCTGTAAATGTTTCCAAGATTCAATTAAATAAAATTGAGGATTACAAACAGTTCTGGGCAGTGACGATCCCTGAGCACCTCAGCTCAAAGCTGCTGTCAGGAAGATGTTTCAACTGAAGATAGAACAGAAAAATGACATCATGCGATGCCTCTCCTTACCCTCTAGGTCTTGCTGTCTTTATTGCTCATTATGGAGATTTATCACAGGACTTACTCTTTTCTGCACAGAATGTCTCCTCCATCCTACTGTGCCAAGTGAAGACCAGTGTTTCACCTGTAGTCACCTTCACACAACCAGTCCACGGGTTCCAATGATGGTAGAAGGGAGAAATGCAGCCAGCCATTAGGGTTTCACCTTGTGGATGTGGGAAGCCATTGGGAGATGGGGGAAGCTTGCTGCTTCGAACATGAGTACAAGGGGGCAATGAGGAGAGAAAAGGACACCAGCCCAGACAGCCTGAAATGCTGACTTAATGTTAGCCAGAGTCAGCCCTGATATGGAGGAAGCTGGGTCACAAATAAACCATAGGGGTGGGGAAGGTGATTATTCACCTGTCACCTGAGAGACCATTCCCCTTCAGCACACTCAGGGTGCTTGGGAAGTCTGCGAGGTGACAATGAGACTCCAGAGCCCCAGCCCGGGGGTCAGCTTTGGAGCCATTCAGAGCTGCCCTCATAATGGTGTGGAACTGGCTGAACATGGTTTCCCAGCACATCCAAGAACAATCTTGTCTGAGGGAACTTGCCAGATTCTAAAAGTCTGGGTGGCAAACCACATCCAGAAAGCCAAGACAGGAAGAGGGAAAGGGGGATGCCAGAGGAGGGAGGGAGAGGGGGAAGATTGTGTATCTGAGCACATAGGTGATGGGATTTGAAAGGAAGGTGGCAATCCCCCCGAAGTGGGTGGAGTCAGGCCTCGATCAACATAGCCATTGATTGTGCCTATGATTGGAACCTCATCTTTATGCCTGGAAATGAGCATACTATGAAGCAGGGTTAATATAACTATGAAAAGTGTAGCAGATGCATTATGAGGTGGTTACCCAGTTTACAATTATCCCCTGTCTCTGAACACTGCTTGCTGCTCATAAGAGTGGACACCTAGGTCATTCAAGGCTATAGTCTTCAACCTTTGGTCGCTAGACCAGGCGTGGACCTCTGACCTGTGTGCACTAACTCTCTCCCTCCTTTGGCCATTTGGAATTGGGCCTGTGGGTGAGTGAGATGGGCCAGTCAGCATGGTGGAGATGGCATCATGAGAACGTTGGAGTGGCCCTCGTTGTCCCTTTATGCACCCAGAAGGGTGGGGAGAACCAGTCTGCAGAAGCAATGAGAAGGAGAGATGAGGAGAGGCAGAAAGAGAGTTCTGTCTGAATTCTTGATGCATTTCAGTTTCTGATTTCCAGAAGCATCTTGAAACCTAGTTTCATTCCTGACTTTATTTAAAAGAAAACCCTGTATTTTTTGTATAAAAATGTCCCCTTTTTGCTTAAGCTGGTATAATTCACCTGATTTCTCTTATTTGCAGAGTGTTAGTTAACAAGAATAAGTAATAAAGTTATTAGCACTTTCATATTCTAAATATTTACTATGTACAAGATAATTACTCTAAGTGGACTGCTATGGAATGAACTGCGTCCTCCTCAAATACTTATGTTGAAACCCTAACCCCTAATGTGACTGTATTTGGAGACAGGGATTAGGGAAGGTCATTAAGATTAAGTGAGGTGATAAGGATGGGGTCCTAGTCAGTTGAATTAGGATCCTTATAGGAACAAGCTCCGTGCACACTCACTGGGGACACAGCGAGAAGATGGCCATCTGCAAACCAAGAAAACAGTCCCCACCGGGAAGCAAATCAGCCATCATCTCGATCCTGGACTTCCCAGCCTTCAGAACTGTGAGAAAATAAATTTCTGTTCTTTCAGCCACCCAGCCATTTTGTTACGGAAGCACGAATTAATATATAGAATATTCATGATCTAATTTAAACTTCTTAACAGTCTGTTGAAAGCAGGATCAGCATGACTCACAGATGGGGGACTGAGGCTCAGAGGGGTTAACTAACTTCTCTAGACTCATCCTGCACAGGCAGGGTTTGAACAGGTCTTTCTACCCCAAAGTCTGGGCTCATTAAGACTGTTGGCCCCTTCAGGAACCGGCTTCCCAAATAGCGAGCTCCTAACTCAGACTCTTTATGAGAAATAACACCAGCCACGGAGAGAGCGGGAGAAATGAACCCAGTGCAGAAATACGGGGGATCCAGCTTGGCCTCCATAATTGAAGACCACCAGGTGGGGAGGACACCCTGTTGCCACTCCTGAGCAGGAAACCTGTTTCAGGTTAGCTTCTCCACCTACCTGAAGGAAGCTCCTGAAGGTGCAATGGATGAGAACTTCTGGCAACCCCACAGTCCTGCAGTGCAATGACTCTGGATTCATCCGTGAGTGCTGAGGCCCTTGGCCAGAATTCTGGCTACGGGGAAGCAGCCCCACAGTAGACTCAGCTTCAGGGCCGCCATCCCTGCCTCAGGAAAAAGATTTCCACGGACCCAGTGTTTCCTAGGAGAAGTGGGAGGCACATGTGCTCACACAAAGAGGTAACAGCTTCATTGATGAGGTCAAAATGTCAGCTCAGGGCGCCGGCCTGGTGGCATAGTGGCTGGGTTCACCCACTCCACTTTGGCAGCCTGGGGTTTGCAGGTTTGGATCCTGGATGCAGACCTGCACACTGCTCATTGGGCCATGCTCTGGTGGTGTCCCACATCAACGTAGAGGAGGATTGTCACAGACGTTAGTTCAGAGCTGGTCTTCCTCAAGCAAAAAGAGGAAGATTGGCAACAGATGTTAGCTAACAGCCAATCTTCCTTAAGAAAGTCAGCTCAGGATAGGCACCAACTCAAGCTGGAGCAGTCCTGCTGCTTTTCCTCAAGGATTTTTTAATTAAATTCTTTTTTAAAATGTGAGATAATTGTAGATTCACATGCAGTTGTAAGAAATAATACAGAGCAATTTCTATGTACCCTTCACCCAGTTTCCCTCAATGATAACATCTTGCAAAACTATAGCGCAATATCACAACCAGGATATTGACATCGATACAATCCCTGATCTTGTTCAGATTTCCCTCATTTTATTTGTACTCGTGTGTTTATTTAGTTCTGTGTAATTTCAGCACCTGTGTGGGTTGTGTATCCACCACCACAGTGAAGATGAAGAACCGTTCCACCACCACAGGAATGCCTCCTGTTGTCCGTTTATAACCGCACCCACTTTCCTCCCCCGCAGCATCTTCACGACCACTAATCTGTTCTCCACTTCTATAATTTTGTCATTTCAAAAATAGTATATAAATTGAATTATACAGTATGCAACCTTTTAAGATTGGCTTTTTCTATTTAGCATAATTCCCTGGAGATTCAACAAGATGGTTGTATATATCAATAGTTCATTTATTTGTATTCCTGAGTAAGGTTCCATGGTATGGGTGAAGCACAATTTGTTCTGCCCTCTCCTCACCCAAGGGCATCAGAGCTGTTTCCACTTTGGGGCTATTAGGAATAAAGCCGAGAAAACATTCATGGAGGGTTTTTGTGAGCATTCGTCTTCAGTTCTGTAGGGTAAATGTCCAGGAGTGCAAGTGCTGGGTCCTAGCATACAAACCCGTGATGATGGGGACCATGTCTTTGTTATTAACAGATATATGTACAGGGCCTATCTCAATGCCCATCACATAATCAATAATCAATAAATACCTGTTAAATAAAGGAATAGACAATCTCAGTAATTTTTTTTTACTTTTTATTGAGATTATGATAGTTTACAACCTTGTGAAATTTCAGTTGTACATTTTTGTTTGTCATTCGTGTTGTAGGTGTACCCCTTCACCCTTCGTGCCCACCCCCCATCCCCCCTTTCCCTTGGTAACCACTAATCTGTTCTCTTTGCCCATGTGTTTAACTCCCACATATGAGTGGAGTCATACAGAGATTGTCTTTCTCTATCTGGCTTATTTCACTTAACATAATACCCTCAAGGTCCATCCATGTTGTTGTGAATGGGACAATTTTATCATTTTTATGGCTGAGTAGTATTCCATATATATATATACAATGGAATACTACTCTTCTTTATCCAATTATCAGTTGATGGGCACTTAGGTTCCTTCCACATCTTGGCTATTGTAAATAATGCTGCAATGAGCATAGGGGTGCATGGGACTTTTGGAATTGCTGATTTCAAGTTCTTTGGATAGATACCCAGTAGTAGGATAGCTGGGTCATAGGGTATTTCTATTTTTAATTTTTTGAGAAATCTCCATACTGTTTTCCATAGTGGCTGCTCCAGTTTGCATTCCCACCAGCAATGTATGAGGGTTCCTTTTTCTCCACAATCTCTCCAACATTTGTTATTTTTTGTTTTGGTTATTTTAGCCATTCTGACTGGTATAAGGGGATATCTTAGTGTAGTTTTGATTTGCATTTCCCTGATGATCAGTGACGATGAGCATCTTTTCATGTGCCTATTGGCCATCTGTATATCTTCTTTGGAGAAATGTCTGTTCATGTCCTCTGCCTCCTTTTCGATCGGGTTGTTTGAATTTTTGTTGTTGAGTAATCTCAGTCATTTTTAAAGATTCATTTTGGACGTCATCTCCTCCAGAAAGTCTTCTGCACATCCCAGGAAACACTTTCCTTCTCTGTTTAGCAATTTGGACTCTGTATGAAATGATCTGTTTATACGTCTGTCTCCTCCACTAGACAGGAACCTCTTCAAGGAACAAGGACATCCTGTTTATCTTTGCAGCTGTAGCATTTAGCATTTAGCACATTGCCTGGCCCATAAGATAAGATCAATAAGTAAATGTTAAAGAAAAAAAAACTAACAAGATTCTCTGTCTCTGTCTTAGATACGCCGCTCCCTCTGGAACCATCAGGATCTCCTGTGTATCTATAATTTTATAATCTTGGAGAGAAAGAACACAGACACTTCATGGAAGAGTCAAACATTGGAGTGGCAGGCAGCTGCCTCTGCCTTCTGGGGTGGCGTAATTCATATCATTCCTACATTCATCTCGACATTCCTCTCTGTTGTTTTCAAATAATAGTGGAAAGGGAGAAGAGGAAAAACTGATATTAAAATCTGTTGCCTATTCTTCAGGGCTATTGAAGGGTGAAATGGATGACATTATATATGTCAGTCAACTCTCTTCTCCTCATGGTTTCTAGAAGATAGAGTATAAATTAGAAAAAAAAAACTGAGCCAAATAGGTATCACCATATATGTTATTTTATTACCCAAAGTGCAGGACTCCTTGCTCAGCTGTGGGAGAATGGAGCTTAGGCTGAGGACTAAATAGAGGTAAACAGATTTCCCCAGCCCGCCAAACTCAAGATCATAGACCTCCAAGAAAAGGCTGGTCTGACCTTTATTCCTGGGGCGCTCAGAGAAATAGGAAAATGGGGAACAGAGCCTTGTTCAGGACTGCCAGAGGGAAGCTCCAGACAGTCTGCTTATAGCAGGGAGCCTGGAAATATACAGGGAGCTTGCAATGCCTGAGTGATGGCACAGTCAGAGAGAGAGAAAACAAGTGAGGAGTTGGAATCAGAACTGGGACCTCCTGAATAAGGCCACGACCCTCCAAGAGCTTCCAGATAAAATGATCCTGCTCCCCAGCAAACAAAAGGAGCAAGGAAGATTGTCTATCCAGAGTAGGGGAGAGAGACTCCCAAAGTCCTGATTTACATATGTTTCGGATTTCAGTTTATCCTTTGTTTACCCTACTTGTGTGGTCTGGAGAATAGAAGCTAAGAAATTAAAGCCATCTTGGGTTGATAGAACTTTTGGGTACCTGACTGAAACAAATGAAAACTCCTGTGGAGGCACGCACCTGCAATTAAGAACGCCAAGGATTCTTGAAGATAAAGTCTCTCAGAAGATGAGCTCACAATCCAAACCACAGAAGACAGGAGGATGAGCATCACCGTGAATGTGGGTCAGCAGAAGCAATACCAGAATTAGCCTCCCCAGAACTATAGATTTGCAATTGTTAGACACAAAATATAAATGGTGTTAAAACCATTGTAAAAAATAAAATATAGGAAATATGAGAAAAGAATAATATACTACCAGGAATAAATTTCAGGTACGAAATTTCAGGCATGCTTAAAAAGAACAAACAGAACCTCTAGGGAAGAAAATATGATCATTGAAATTGAAAGGTATTTTAGATCATGTGAAGAGTGGTCGATTGGACATAGCTTTGGGAGTTGCTACAGGAATTGGGCTACAGAGCTGAAAAAATTAACAAGCGTGTACAACAGAGAGCTGAAGATGTAAAATGTGGAAGAGACGGAGAAGAAAAGCAGAGTCGAATAGAAATTCTAGCTTAATCTAATTGTTGCAGGAAAAAAAAAACATAATAGAGTACCTTGGAGGAAAACATTCTTTAAAAAGAATTGATGATGAAATTCACCAATCATCAGATTTAGGTAGCCGACTTGATGGAAGAGAAATCCAAACTTAGACTCCTTATAGTCCAACTGCTATACATCAATGATAAAGACAAAAGTCGCGATGATAACCCAAGAGCAATGTCAGATTACTAAAAGGGACAGCATTTCCACTCATGGTTTTCTCTATGGGAGCTGGAAGACAGCGAAAGAAATCTCTTCAAAGTCCTGAGGGAAAGTAACTCCGACTGTGACATTTCATACCCAGCAATATTACTATTCCAGAGGGAAGGTGACATGGACAAACTGTCACTGAAAGAAATGGGAACATTATAACTCAGGAAGGAAAAAAAAACTGACCTGAGAGAGAAGGCCTGAGAAGCAACAAGGAAGTGATGAGAGGAACGTGTGAATATCCGGGCAAATCTACGTCAACATTGATCGGACAAAGCAACAACAACAGGAGTTAATGTTGGCCGCAAAGAACAAGGTGGAATTAAAATACCCCAAAACAAAAATAAATATATGCGGAAGGAAATGAACTGATCTTTGTATTGTGTGATAGAATAGGAGAGATATAATTAAATCTATACTGTATTAATTCATTATGTAGTCAAAATTTTAAGAATACTGTCTAAAAGAATGCAAATATATATACACATCTTAGAGCAGTAGAAAGAATAAAAACTAATAATAAATTATTATTTTAACAAAAAATAAAGCAAGCAGAAGATAGAGACAGAATCACAGAAAAACAAGTGGAAAACAAAATACCATAATAGAAATAAATCTAAATATTTACATACATATAAATGTATTATTTATATACATAATGGAAATAAATAACAATAAAATAATAGAAAGAAATTCAAATCTATCAGTAATCACAAAAACTTATTCAATTATTCACTCACTTATTTTTCCAATAAGCTTCTTGTTAAGAGTCTACTATGTGACTGGCCCACTCTAATAATGAACAAAACTTATCAGTTATTAAATATTTCCAGGTAGGATGAAAAAGCTAATCTAACGATGTATAACAGAGACTGACCTAAAAGATAATGACACGTGAAGTCAAAAAGAAAAGGGATGGACAAAAGCTCTAAGAGGCAAACCAAAAAAAAAAACTGGAAGGCTGTTGTTGCTATAATGATATCAGACAAAATAGATTTTAAGTAAAAGTGTTAGTAGAGAGTCATGTTATTACACAGCATTAAAGGGTTCAACTTAGCAGAATATTATAACAATTCTAAACTTGTATGCACTTGATAATACAATCTCAAAATACATAAAATAAAATTTATAGAATTACAAAAACACCTGTACAAGTCCAGATTAATTTTATATAGCATTTTTATATCACTTTCTTTTTAGTACCACTTTCTTTATAAACGATATTCAAGGTAAAAAAAAATAATGAAGAATATAGAAGATTTAAACAACATAGTTTATAAAATGATTCACTGGACACATAAAGAAATTTTGTATCCAAAAATTAGAGAATCTATATTATTCTCAATATACAGGAAACATGTATGAGTGGGCACAATATATCAGGCTATAAAGAAAGCCTCAACAAATTCCAAAAACTCTTCAGCAAACGCATTATTTTTATAATTTCAATTTAATTAAGGTACAAATAAAAATAATTACTCATTTGAAATATAATACAGTTTCTAAGTAACTAGCGGGTCAAAGATAAACATAAGAAAAATAAAACTTAAAACCAAAAGGTAATTTAAATATTGCATAAAATTGATGTGAATATCAAATTGCTTAGAAAAAAATTCATTTATTCATTCATTCAATTAATTTTTATTTTTAGCCCATGCTTTTTCCAGCCTGTTCAAAGTAGTTAAGATATGACAGTAAACAAAATAGACAAAGTTCTGCCCTCATAGAGTTTACATTTCAGTGGCCACAGATGGACCTTTATCACAGAAGAATATTCACCATGAATATTTCTCCGTGTCGTTAACTACAGATTAAATGTCTCATTTTCAAAAGCCTGCATAAAATTACTTAGTATGTATATGCATAACATTGTTTCAGTTTAAAATATTTGGTGTCACTCTAAGATGTCCATATCTACATACCCTCCGGGGCCCCACCCCGGGAGAAGAGGAGACTTCACCCCCCTTTGGCGTTAGGTCTGTCCATATGACTTATTTTTGCTGACTGAATGAGTGGGGTTACACCTGCCGTGTCCAGGCAGAACCCTCAGAGGCCATCACATGGTTCTATGACTGGCATTTTATTTTTGCCATAGCCTTCCATATCTCAGATGACGCTGCTTCTTCAACTTGGATCCTGGAATGAAAAGGACGCAGAGCGAAGCTGCATCCTACTTACGTGGAGGTGAATACGAACAAAATCTTGGGTGTTTTAAGCTACTAAGATTTCTGTGCTCATATCTTACGACAGCTTACCCGACCGAAAGCGGACTTCCACGTGATAGATCAACATGAGCTCGGCTGTTTTGCTGTGATACACTTTTAGATTATGTCCATTTTCTACACTTCAAAATTTGTGCCTTTTTAAAATATAAATATCCTTATATATGGTTATTTTGGAGCTAATTTTAGAAACATTCTTCTTGAAGTTTCAGACCTAGTGAAGAGGGTTCCAGCTCTGCCAATTTCTGGCTGTGTAACGTCATTTAAGATACTAGGCAAACAAAAAAGATTCTTGGCTTCTCTGACCCCTCAGTTTTTCTCCTTGTAAAATTGACATGGGGATAATAATATTAATTCTCCATGAAGAAGCTGTGTGGGTTAAATGAGAGACTATATAATAAAAGCCATTTGAAAATAGTCATGTAAACGTGTCAGGTATTGGAGATTCTTTTTCGAGTCACGCTAAGTGGAGCTCTGTGAATACTGGATGAACGACCATGTCTCCTATATAAATCTCCCTGTGAAATCATGATGCTTATAATGCTTAAAGGTGATGTTTCCATCACAGTAAAGGGCAGAGTTTTCTGAGGAAACTTGAGAAGCCGGTTAATTCTTCTGCACTCCTATGAATCATTCTGCTAGTTGACACTAGGGGATTAGCGGCTCCTGATTAGGATAATGTAGGCAAAGACTTTGGACTTATTTCAAGCACAGATAACAAGAGGAATCCGGCCAAGATCACTCAATAATTCATCAGCGTTTTTCATGAAGAATTTAGAAAAGTGCAGACATTATTCAACTATGTTTTTAAATGATAAAAGATAAAGTAATCCAGACACACAAAAGTACTAAGGAAAAAAATGGTCTAAGGACAAAGGTGTGCATTTTCACTAATCATAAATCATGTTGTAAATGTTTCTAAGTAAGAATTTTGTCTTTTATGTTATTATTATGTATAAGTCATTAAAACTGTTTAAACTTGCATGAAAAGCGCATGCTTTATCAGTGTTTGGAGGGAAGATGTGAAATAGGACACTACTGCAAACTTTTGTGCATGCTTGTGGGGGAGGGGTGGGACAGAGGGGTTACCGCCAGTGTCTAGAACATCCAAAGATTTTTGCTTCCTCATTCTCCATTCCAAAAGAAAACGATGTCCTAGAATGCATTCAGCTAATGCCTTATGTACTTGAGTTCTGCATCAGTGACAAACAGATATCGTACCTTGGAGTTGTGTGCACACGCATGTGTGTGTATGATGGTTCGTGTCACTGTAATTCTTTTCATATTACTTCTCTTTTCACTTTTAAAAATATTAAATATTTAGCTTTTTTTTCTTTTCTAGCTTTTCACAGAAATAGTCATGGACTATTTCACTTGACTTTCTAAATCTGCATGATATATTGGTAGAGGGCAGAAAATTGGAGGTTGCCAGAGGAAAGAGATCTTAGAAGAGCAGAGAAACATAATTTGTATTTGTATCTTATCCAGATACATGTGGGAGTAGGGGCTCACCATGACATCCACCACTGTCCTTCCACTGTCTTAGAGGGTCTTTGGTGACACATGGCCTGGGGAATGAGTCATGCGACGTCCCAGACAGGAGATGTAAAATTATGCCTTTTGCATTTGTCCCCTGTCCTGCAGACCACTTGATAACTATCCTCCATGTAAGGGAAGAGGCTTTATTTCACAGTAAATGTCACCTACCTTCTGCATTTCTGCCATAGAGAAGTAGGCCCTCTGACCCAAGCCTACCTCTACTTGGATGCCTTCTTATCTTGACTAATGCAGAGCTCTCAGTCTAGTTTCTATCCATTCTCTAAGACCCATGGCCTTTCTCTCTCCTTTAGAAATTCTTCACTTCTTGGGGCCCGCCCCGTGGCCGAGTGGTTAAATTCACACGCTCTGCTTCCTCAGCCCAGGGTTTCGCTGGTTCAGATCCTGGGCACGGACTTGGCACTGCTCGTCAGGCCACGTTGAGGCGGCATCCCACATGCCACAACTAGAGGGACCCACCACTTAAATATACAACTATGTACTGAGGGGATTCGGGGAGAAAAAGCAGGAAAAACAAAGAAGATTGGCAACAGTTGTTAGCTCAGGTGCCAAATCTTAAAAAAAGGAAAAGAAAGAAATTCTTCACCTCTTGAGAATTTACTCATTCTTGAAGATCTCATCCAACGCTATCATCTTGGTGAACCCCTCCCTAGTCTAACGTCATAAAGACAAGGGTCCACAAACTTTCTTGGTCATATATCTCATCTACCAAAAAAATTCTAGGAATTCTCTCAATAGACACATATTCATTTACTTCAAATCTTACGTAACAGCTACTACAAATAGGTTATATATAAAAAGATGAAATTGCCAATGCTCAACCTTTTTGACCTATGAAAAATGGTCATTTCATATAGCTCAACCTAATGTTATAATAATGCCTCAAAATACAAATGGAAAATGAATGAAATAAAGATGAAACAAATGACGTTTTAAAAATAATGCCATTTCACTTCATTTTTCCCAGCACAGAGAATCTTTTTCTTCATTGAAGCATATTATTATTAATAATGTTCTACACACTTAGATGTTCAATGTCTTTCTAATTGTAATGGCTTTATACTCTTGTTAGCTAATATCTCGTCTCACTGTATGCTTGAAGCAAGACTTATCATTGAGAATAGTGGCTCTTAAATTCATATTTCAAATAACTGTGCCGTTTTCTCATTGGCTTCTTTTTTGGCATTGTTATTCTTATGTTCAAGCCATGGTTTCGTTGCAGGAATTTTTTTTAGGTCATTTATCCATGTTGTGGGTTGTGGTAGGACAATTACACACAAAGTGTGAATCCTCTTTAGTAGGCACACAAATTGACATAGATTGGAATAACCTGTGAGCAGATAAATGCGTAGGTGCGACTTTTAAGATACCCCTGTGCAAAAGCTGCCACCCGTCCCTACATCATTACCATTTGACATATGAACCAAGCCAAAGGCTCAAGGTCAGTGTGCATATTAACTATGTGTAAATTTTAATTTACTTTTTATTTACACATTAAAAATAAAGAGAAGAAAGATTTCTAACGCATTCTTTTTAAATCCAATGGACTAGATAGCACACCCCACTCTGAAAACTACTGATTTTATGCGAATCACGAGCTTTTTAGTCAGACAGACCTGAGGTCAAATCTCCATACTCCCCAGCTGGGTGACTTGGTCAACTTACTGAACTTTTCAGGGCTTCCGTTTCCTCAGTAAACTGGGATAATACGTGTGAAGTAGACCTCTGGGGAATCTGTTCAGCCCACAGCTTCTTATCCAACAGCTATTTCTCCTGCCAGCTCATGAGGCAGACACATTTATGCTCTAGGAGCTTTCCTCTGGGCCAGAACCAACTGAGCAGGGGTGGTCCCGACCCCTGCTGGGCTAATTAGATTCTTTCCCTGGAATTTAGAATTGGAACATTGCATTGGGGAACCATATAGTTGGACATGGTGCCTAACTGAGAGTTGAGGTTGTTTCATATCTTGGCTAAGAGGCCATTTACCTGCCATGTGCAGAGAGGCAAAAAAGAATCGGGTTTGCAGAATGAGATGAATGCAGCAACAGGCAGAGGGCGGTGGGGCTGAGAGTGACAGTTCAACGAGCTCTCTAAACCAAGCTGAGGGACGATTCTGTGGCTGTCTTACCTTAATACTCGCTTACTTAGCTTTTCAAGGGAAAATGATAATTTCCCTAAATGGGCTTACTAGATAAGAGTCAGAAATGAAAGACTGAACAGCTTTCATGGGAAGAGGCAGAAGGCACAAATGCTATTTTGGCTCTGTCCAAAAATCTCATCATAAGGTGCTTCCCCTGCAAGACTAATTACAGCTGAGTTTACCCTGAGTTGCAGCGAGTCATTAAAAAAGCAATTATTGCCAGCAGCCCTTGTTCTCTGGCTGAAAGCTGAATGGAAATTTTAATAGTATTATGAGAATGTTTTTTTCCTGCTAAACTAATTCTAAGAAATGGTATAAATTGAATGTGTGTTTATTTTTTAAGACAAGCTTATCTTAATTGAGTTTTTCATAATTGTGTTCCACTGGTTAGATATGAAATGCAAAAGGAGGGAGATGCATGGGGAAGAAAGCCATTGAGTGTCTAAACTATTTATTCCTCCACACTTCACTTAAGGCCATTTCTTGCATCATCTTGAGATGCCCCATGGCCCTCAACATTGCACAAAGGGTTTTCATAGACTCTGGTATTGACTAGTACCAAGATAGTTATAAAATTCCAAATAATAACTAGAGAGTATTGTGGAAGGAATGTTTCCAACTCTGCATGACTGCTGACACACATGGGAATCTCTGAATGTGGTGTAACATTTGAATAAACGACTGAGAGTGTCAGTGAGAATACCATTTATTGATCATGAACTGTGTGCAATAGTAACACTAAGAGTATAGTTTATATTACTCAGATCATCCTTACAACATTCATGGTATCCTGCTAACTTTAAAGATGAGGAAAATTAAGCTGAGAGAGGCTAATTAAGTTGTTCAAAGCCATAATGTAAGTAGACCTCTCCTCTACTTACGTTGTGAGGAGGGGTCCGGCCCAGAGCTCATCTACTCTGAAGCCCAAAATCTTAGCCACTCTGTTCCACTGCTCTGTAGCCATATAATATTAATTATCTGAGCGAACGTGTATGATACTGCCCTAAGTCTTAATGTTCGTGAGGATAATAAATGTTTAAATTGGAAGACTGTTAATAATGATTTGTATAAATTCTTCCTTTTATACTGCTTCCCTCTTAATTAGCAGTGTTACAAATTTGGATTAAATTTTCTATTAATTAAAAAAAAATCTATTATGTTACACTAATGTTCAATGACATCATAGAAGGATAAGAGTACCTTACAGGATGGCCTTCATTTAAAAGTGACGTAAACCCATTTTTAACCAGCTTGATGTAAAGGGAAAGAACTGGAAAACTATTGGCTTAGTTCACACAATTGTAGGATGAGCCACAAGAACTGATGAAGTTCTGAGGAGATCAGAGACCAGAATCAGGAACGTGGTATTGGACTCGCCTTGCCTCTTCTCACTCAATTCTGTCTTTCCCTAAAAAGATGAATTGGACACCAAATGGTCCAGGGATTCAACCGTGAAAATCCAAGACACCTGAGAAGAGAGGAGAAATTTCTTCAATGGTTGGGGCAGAAAAATCCCAAATAAACACTCAGATAGGTCCTAAAACAATGAGAGGCCTGCATTTGGATTTGTGACCATATCTGTGGTTGTCAAAGGAAGTGATTTCTAACTACCAGAAGAAAGAAGACTTGTATACTACATACAACCTAGTCTTTGATTCCCCAGCAAACTTACAAATACTTTTTAGCAGTCATTAAATTCCCAAAATGTTCCCATCTAATAAAAAGCAGCTAGCCTGTGTATAGACAAAATTACTGCATCTAAAATCACTTCCAGATGGTTGACTTCATCCCCAATCCAGGGTCTTAAATGCTATGCTTTTCTCTCTCTGATGACTAGTTAGAGCTTAGAAAGATCCCGCAAACTCTGGGCTTTTGTAGTGATAAACATAACTATTTGCTTCTTTCAATAAACAGTCCTGAGATAAAATAGAATAGTCAAATATCCCATGGAGAAAAGGGAGCAGGAGGAAGTGATGTGCGGTGACCGCAATACTTTGATGGATAGGGAGAGAAATATGCACCTTTCGTTGTCTTGCTTGACAAAAATAGACTGGGTTCCTTGTTCATCCAACATGGTTGCTACAGAACCTGCATGCTGGATGAATGACCCTGTCTGGTATCACCCCTGGCCATTTTTAAGAGAGAGAACACAGTGAGAATTCTCATTCTGGAGCCAAACTTTCATTTAATGTGCTTTAATGAGCCTGGGGTTTATTTTAGGGAATAAGCAATCCAGACCTCTTTGTGTGACATTTGTTGTTTCTCTAACCATAAATATCCCTTAAAACCCTGGTTAGCTGTCTGACAGTTTCATTTTCTAAAGACTGCAGGACTGATGCCAGAAACTATGTCTGGTCATTATCTTTGAAGCAGGATCCAACCCTTTTGATTGCTTATCAATAGACCTGGAGTTCTGGCCATCCTCCTTGGCCTCTGATTAATGGCTTCTGTCTTGACTTTTGCCTCAGGGAAAAGTAAAAGACAGGATAGGATGATAAGGCAGGGCTAATCCTCTTCCCTCCCAACAAGTGCGTCCAAGCTGCTCTTCTGTAGGGAATTACTACCTTTGTCAGATGGAGGAGAAACTGATCTTCGGCTGCATTTCTCACCGCCCTGTTTTTGCTCATACTAACTCTATCATTGGGTAGAAAACTTACTTTTGCAATTCTACAGGATCCTTCGTTGTCTGACCTTTACAGTTTGGCACTGCTGAGGTCATTTCATTTCTTATACAAAGCTGCATACGTTTTTCTCTTTGCTTTCAAATGGACCAATTTGTCTCCCGTTGTGGGAGTTTACTGAAGACTAAAGGACAGAGCCGGCAATCCAATATCCTGCCTTTTTTCTACCAAGCCATTAAAGTTCCGGTTTTGTTGGGCACAGAGTTGAAGTCTCAAGATACTGCAAGGAACCTGTAAACAGTTGCTGTACCACCTTACAACAAAATGTTTCCAGCATCCCCGCTGAGGATGGCGGGGCGACGAGGGTTCCCCAACCCCACTTCTGCTATAATCCCTGTATGAGTCAGGGTTCTTTCAGCTTGAGATGTAAACAATTCAACCTGATCTAACTTAAAACAACCAACAACCCCAAAACCAAAACCAAAACTTACTGTAAGAATATTGTATAGAGAATCCCAGGTATGTCACGGACAGAGCAAGTGACTTGATGTTCTTGATGCTTTCTGTCTGGTGCTTATCACTACTTTTCTCTAGAAATCATCTTTATTCTCATGGGTTTATCCAGGTGGCAGCAAATGTGCTGTCTGGCGGAGTCACATCCTCATTGTTCTACTACATGCAAAGGGGAAAGAAAAACAAACCTTCCGTGTTACTAGTTCCAGCAGAATATTCCCAGAAGAGGCTCCCAGTTTGTATGGGTTGGGGTGAGTGGACAGTCCTGAATCAGTTGTGTGATTCAAGGAACACTGTGCTGTGTTTGACCAAGTCTTAGTCACAGACGCATCTTTGCAAGCAGAATGGTGGAGTCTGTAAACAGAAGAGATATAAGATGGGTGTTAGTCAAATAAACATAATGGTAGAAATAATTATGACACACTGTGATGCTTGTTATAACGCAATCACGTAGGAGGTACCATAGGAGCACGGAGGAGAGAGTGCTTCTCCACTGGCCCATCAGATGCTTGAGATCAGAGACTAGGTCACATTTGCCTTTGTGTCCACATTACTCAGCACAGAGAGTACCTTAAGGTAGATATTTAAACAATTAATAAATATGGAAAGCAAGCAGGCAGGAAGGAAGCAAGGAATAAGATTCCATTCTAGTGACTGTTTAGGTTCCCTTTAGGACACTCCTGTGCCGGGGAAAAATGGATGAACTCAATTTATTGGCCTGCAGAATCTGCAGTGGGAGGAGGAAAAGAGAGCAAACCATCCATTTCCAATCATAGCGTCTTAATAATTCCCCTTAATACCAGGTGTGCTTGTGGCTGCTTTTCAGCTGCCAGTTATACTGCAGTATGTCATACCTAAATGCTCCTGAAATCTTCTTGCAGTGCACTCGTGGTTTGACAAATGCTAAGCTTATCTTTTTCAAAGTTGCTTCTTATGTCAAAGCAATTTAAAAATTGAAGAGCAATGTGGAAGTCATTTCATGCCTCCAGTGAGTGGCTCTACCCGCATTATTTACAATCCGTCCAATCTTAAGAAGTGCTGATGGGGTAGATGTTGGAACGGGAAAAGCTGTGACCTGTAGGAATTGAGGAGAATCACTGCAGAGCGTTGTGAAGGAAGCTGTGCTTGTTTACAAAGTTAATTAATTGGTGAGTATAAAATGACACTGCCATTCTTGTCCCAAGAGAGGCTAACGGAGCTTTCTGTAATGGATAACAACTGGAAAGCAATGGAGAGAAGTCTCTTGCCTTACACATGTTTCCTTACATTTGTTCCTCCATTCAATGATACTTCCTACATACGTTTTTTTTTTCCCACCCAACATAAATGTAACCGCTTTTGTAACAGGGACCACGGACTGTCATCATTTTCTTCTCAATACCTGGCATGGAAGAAGATGTCAAAAATTAAAATTTTCTTAAAAAAGTAAAAAGGCAAAGAGTTAGTAGGTAAATAGATTTAATAGAATAGAGTTACAAATACTATATTAGTTTTCTAGGGTTATCGTAACAAAGACTACAAACTCTGTGGCTTAAGCAACAGACACTTATTGTCTCACAGTTCTGGAGTCTGGAAGTCTGAAATCAATGTGTCAAGAGAGTCGGTTCCTTCTGGGGACTGTGAGAGAAGAATCTGTTCCAGGTCTCTCTTCCTCTTTCTGGTAGTTTCTTCGCTTGTGGCAGCATAACCTTGATCTTCACAAGGCATTCTCCCTGCATGCATGTCTGTCTCCAAATTGACCCTTTTTATCAGGACATCAGTCATAATTGGATTAGGGCTTGTACTAAAGACCTCATTTTAACTTGATTGCCTCTGTAAAGACCATCTTTCCAAATAAGGCCACATTTTGAGTGCTGAGGGTTAGGACTTCAACATATGAAGTTTAGAGGAACACACTTCAACTCATAAAAATTTTAGAAATAAACAAAACAGACTTCCTACTCTCAAGAATTTATTCTAGAGTAAACAGCTATCCCTATTTCAGGGGTTTGGGGGGTGGAGGTGGTGATGGCAGGTGTACAGAGTTCTATGATTGCACAGAGAAAGAGGGCTTTACATCTGCATGGTATTGGCTTCACGATGGAAATGACATTTGAGTGATTCCAAAACAACACCCATAGCCCTGTAGACATTTAACAACTATGTTTTGATTGAATGAACCAACATTGAAAGATGAGTTTAAATTTGCTGGGAAAAGAAATGGAGAAAGGTATTCTTGGTGTAAGGAAGAGCTTGTGCAAAGTCTTGGAGGTAGGAAACTGCCCGGCATGACTAGGAAGAGAACCAACGCTAAAACCACCCACTCTGAGGCAGCCACGTCCTTGCCATTGCCAAATCCAAAGGACACATTTCTGTGCCCTTCCTGGGGCAGTGTGGCTACAGTTGGCAAAAGAGCAAAGTGTGAGTGAGCAGGTGGTGAATTATAAAGCTATTCTCCTACTCATGGTCCAGATCTTAGAGCTAGGGACAAATCATGATCAGACCTGACTTTTAGAGGGGGTCCGTCATTTCTATAGGACAGAAGAGTAAATTAGACACGACAAGGAGATCTGTTTGATACAAGTTTTTCATGTTTGGAGTTTGAGGTATTTGTGGGACATCCAGATAGAAATGTCCAGAAAGGTCTTGGATTCATGCAACTCATCTCAGAAGAGTGATCTGGGCTGGAGTCATAGGTGTGGATCTTTTGGCACATAATTCAGTGATAACTGCCTCCATGGAAATACTCAGTGAGAGTGAGTAGGGGCGGAGAAGAGAAAATAAGAGAAGAAAGAGGAGAAGAAAAGGGAAAAGCAGAGAAGAGAGGAAAGAGGAGACAGGAGGAGAGGGGAGGAGTGGGCTTAGGACAAAACCCCACGGATGATGGTCAAAAGCAGCCAGATGATGAGATACAGACAGTAAGGGCTGAGAGCAGTCAGGGAGATAGAAAGAAAAAAGCAAAGTGTCGTTCAGGCAGTTGAAAGGGAAATTACATCCCAATAATTACTTTCAGTGGAGTGATGAGGGCACAAACCGGGTTATCTTCAGTTGAGAAGGGAGTGGGAGATAGCTCAGTGAAGACTAAAAGCATAACTAACTTTTGGAGAAGGCTGACAGTGAAGGGGCAGCAAGCCGGAGTCATAAATGGAAGGACAAAGCCATGGCTGTTCACCCGATGGACCATCAAAACACACCATGGGTGGGCACATGGACTTTGCATTTCTTCCTCCAGTCTTCCCAGAGAATTGCCCCAGCAACGCCAGAACCCTGAGAGGCATCCTGGGCAACTCACTCTCCTTTACTCACCCACATGAAATCAGTGACCAAGTCCCAAAGGCGGCAGTACTGTATCATGGCAGCTAGGGCTGGGGAAAAGATTTTAGACTAGGTTCAAATTTTGATCATACTATCTATAAAAGGAAAATAAATAAGGTAAAGATATTTATCTTAGGTACAGTGATTATTGTAACTGATAAACGGAAGGCAGTAAGCAAGTGCTACATTGTTAATTGGATGCTATGATTACTTTGCTTTCCATTTCTTTAATTTCTTCCCTCCAGCTCCACTGCTACTATGGATTTTGGACCCATCTTAGTCTCAGAGAGGTCAAGTAATTTGTACGAGGTCACTCAGCCAGTAGGGAGTGACAGGGGTTAAAAGACAGCTCTATCAACTTGAGATTCAACTGGGTACCATTTTCCCCAGTGCAGGTGGTGGGGTCAGAGAGATGGTGCCACAGGAGAGCATTCTGGCTGCTCTGGGGAAGGGGACCGCCCACCGCTGGGGACTAGCCGCAGGCTCTAAGAATTCTCTCCTTTCACACTTGCTTCTGGGCTCTTTCCAATACAGACTGTTGAGATGAAACACTGTTTGAATTTACAACAGGTAGAATGTCAACCATTTTCTTTGGAGCTTCAGGAGCTTTACATTCTCCGCTTAGCATCTAATTCATTATTAAAAGCAAACAAGTGTGTTGACCATTCCGCATGCGCTTTCTCAAGCGGCAAATGAACCTTGGTTATCCATCCCCTTCACCATTACTGAGGCAGCTCCCTGGGCGCCGGGGAAGAAGTTGGTTTTTTTTCTTGTAAAAGATGTGTTTGTTCACCTGCTCCTGGCCTCGACTACGTCCGCCTGAGGGACCGACGCTCCAGCGCTCAGCAGCAGATCTGGGACGGGAAGATGACGCCAACCGGAAGTCTGGCCTCCCTGTCTCAAGTGTGTCCTCATCTGAAGTTCGTCCTCAACTGTTTCCGGCTCTGCTTCAGCCATGGCCCTGCCTCCTATCTTCAAGACCAGTGCACGGAGAGGACCTTTGAAAGCCTCTTGCAAAGACCAAGCAAAGCAGGGATGATACGATGAAGAATTTTCTCCCACCTGAAGTCACTTAGTGAACCATGCTGAGATAGACTTTTGAGGTTGAGCCTGTATCTTTGTTGCTGGAACCAAAATGAAAAGTTAGGAGAACGGGGGGCCCTAGGACTTTGGGGGCATGTCTGGAATGTAACACTGTGCTAGGCTGATGCACAAAAACTACTAGATTTTTTCTTTCTCCTTCTCTCTATACCTCCTCTCTACTTCATCTCTGATGTCCTCTACCCTTCTTCCCTCTTTTCATCTTTCTCTTCTTTCTTTTTGTTCCTCTGTAATATCATTAGCATCATCATCACGTCATCATCACATCATCATCATCATCATATCTTGATCATATTTGCCATCATCAGGAAAAGCATACACTGGGTCTCTACTCCAAAAATCTATTCATTGTTTCTCTCCCTCCACTGAACTGTGAGTTCCTTGAGGGTAGAAGGCAATGCTGTCTCATTCATGCATGCATTCCTTGCACACAGGATAGAAACTCAAGGAATATTTGTTAAGTGATTTGACAAATGGACTTTCGAAAGTCAGTGAGATTAACACAGTCGGGATAACTGAATTAGCCTTCATTAGCTGGTCTCTGTGTCATGGCAGGGTCACACCCCTGTGAAGAGGCAGCCTCCGGAGAATGGAGAGCAGGAGGACATTACGGTCGAATGCTCTTCTCTCAAATCTAGCTCTTCCTTCGCTGCTGTTCTGACTTGGGATAAATTGTCCATCTTCTTCTTTTTTAAAATATGGGACTGATGAGATGATTGCATAAAGTAATCAGTTTCTGGCATGTAGTAGTTTTTCCATCAAAGCAATTTTATTTTCCAGGCATAATGATAACTTTCCCTTTAAATGACAGTTATGCTCATCGCCCTTTCTGCAGGTGCTGCCAGAAAGCTCAGGTCTGAACCTCTCATTCTATCGGCCTCTCTTTCTAACGCTAGTCCATCACTTGCTAGTATTCATTTTCATCTCATTTTAATAGACTTATGGGAACTGGGATGTTTACTATAAGCAGCTTCACACTGCTTTTGAGAGTGAGCATTACATGAAATAACCTGTGTGAATGTAAGTGCTCATATTATTAATCCCTATCAGTGCAATTTTAATATTATATGATCTGGCTCAAACCCAGAGCTTCGCCATCATCAAATTACTTCAATGAAGGGAGGAGTCAGCTGGGAATGGGAGTTATGCTGGTATCTGCCTTGCTTCCAGCTGATGGGCAGCAGCTTTGATAAAGCCCATAGCATGAGCTAGAAAACCTGACTCTAGCCATTTGCAGAAAACAATCTCAGACGGCAAGGCTATGCCTTCAGCCAAGCTGGACTTCAAGTGGATTCTCCCCACATTTACTCCAATCCCCATTTCTCCTTGCTGCTATTTACCACCCCAACTCTGGCTTGGCTCAGCTCTTTGTATCTTCTGTCTTGACATATAGCAATGGACTTTGGCTTGACCCTGAACTTTGGTTTTACTTCCTGGATTAGAATTAATAGTTGGCCTCTGGTGCAAATCCTTGAACGCAATACATTTGCATCTCGCCTCATGATCTCATTACAGATGATAATAAATGATAGCCACCAATCTGTAGGATCCAGGCAGGAGCAAGGAGTAGGCAGATGGAGAAAACAAACCCACTGGGATGACTGTCACAGCCCCAGGATGTCCCAGGGGGCCAGGAGTTATGGCAGCAAGAGCCTGGTAGGTCATAGGATGCTGCTAGTACAGAAAGCAGAGGTACCCTGGAAAGATAGATGCATTTTGAATTAAGACATCATAATTCTGATATGACAGCCTATTTATTTCCTTAAAACTGTTCATAGTAAGGTATTGTTCCTCTTTAAGATTGGAATTTCATTGTTTTATGATGCTGCCCTTTTTAAGGAAAGAGGCTTTGTCTTTTGTTTCAATGGTCCTTGTGACACAAGAAAAAGGCAAGGAACCAGGCTGCCCTGCAGCCTCAAAGTCATTGGATCTATCCAGGAGGGCGACCTGGAGTCATCTTCAAGAGCTCAGAGCTTCTGTCAAGCGACCTTGGCCAATTCACTTCCCCTCTCTGACCTTCAGTTTTCATCTGATAAACCAGAGATAATATTCCCTCTGTAGCAAGTTCAAAGAGGATTAAACAAGATGACATACATAAAATAGTGAGTGCAATGCCTGGATCACTGGAAATTATTTAAAAGTAATTATTATGTTTGGATTACTGAGACTACTTGTGTTTGGGTAACAGTGACAAATTACATGTGAGCAGACAGTAGCCTGCTAAATCAGTGCACTATGGTGCAAGGGAAAGGCTCGAATGGGTTAGATTTTCTAACTAGTTTTCTTTTATTCATAATCTAAATGAGTATTTTCCATCTCCAGATTTTTCTCTCTTCCTCCTTTTTATGTTAAATAAAATGATGCTTGATCTCACCAGGCAAAAGACTGATTTCCCCGTCGAGGCCAGCGTGAAGCAAAGATCATCTGCTGCATAACATGCTCTGTGCCAGGCACTCTCACCCATGACACACCATCTATCCTGTGGTCTAGAACACTATGTTGCATTTATTTTTTTACGTGTCTGACGTTCTCTCAGAGTGCTTTGAGTCTCTGGAGGTATGGAAGGTATGGACTCTGTCCCATTGGTTTATGTATTTCCAGCACCTATACCTATGTTCCTTCAGGCCAGGGCAGTATTCAGCAGAAATTTACCTATAGTTTTTTTTTTAATAGGTAGCATCTATTGTGATTGGACAGTGCCCATATTTCACTAGTTGTTAAATATATTTAATACTAATACAAGTTAGATTTGCAGTAAGGGTTGAATGAGTAGATCTTATCCTCACAGTACACATGAAGTTAATGTTATTGCTTCCATTTGCAGATAAGAAAAGTGAGGCTCAGAGAGGGCTATGTAACTTTCACGTTCTTTCAGAGCGTGGGAGGGAGCCAGGATTTGAGATCTGTTTTGCCTATTCCAAAGTCCAAATGCTTTCTCTATTTTGCTTTGCCTCCCATGAATCTTTAATTTCTTAAGCAGCCTATTATTGAA
This sequence comes from Equus quagga, assembly GCF_021613505.1. NCBI lineage: Eukaryota > Metazoa > Chordata > Mammalia > Perissodactyla > Equidae > Equus > Equus quagga. The sequence continues at coordinate 9,063,093 of NC_060282.1, forward strand.
TACTGGGGACATTTCATAACTCAAGTCTTATTTTAAACTCTACAGCATACGGGAAAGAAAAGCCAAGTGGATCTGTGCATAGAACCTGTTTTGCATCTAACTAGCTGCCAATCAGACATGAGCAAGACTTTCAAGGGGTGTTTAGACAAAAAACACCTTAATCCATCAAGTGTAAGGCATTCATATACAACTGGCAAAGAATATAATCAATAATCAGAACAGAGGTAACCCTCACCTCCTTTTAAAATCCTATGCTTAAAGATTTACAGATATTCATGATGAAAAGCACAAGCTTGAACTGTGATAAAATAAAATTTGTGTTATTTAAGCCGCCCAGTCTGGTATTCTCATGTGTCAGCTGGATCTGACGTACACAGTAGAAACACCTTTTTCCGCGGGAAGGCTGGTTGAGCCAAGATCAAGCCAAGCTTGGTTGACCTGTAACATAGATACTGGCTTAAAATGGGTAGTTATCAGATTATATATTCTCACCCTCTAAAATAAATATTGCTTGTCAGCAAGTACTTATGGGGCCCCAGTTTGTGCAATCAATCCTGTAAGAAGAGAGGACAAAAAATGTTTCTGAGATCATGCCAGCTTTGATGGAAATTTTCAGTATGTTTACAAACAGGCAAATTCTCTTCAGTTCTCATCTTCTTCGTCTGTAAAGCCATAGGAGCGGATGGAAGGCCTTCAAGGTTCTGCTCATATTTGGGACTTTTTTGGGAGGCAGTTCTTCCCCTTTTTACAAGGAATTGACATACTCCATCTTTATTGTTGAGAAGTGTGAGGAAGTTTGAATCTCAACGTACCCTTCAAAAAAGCCAGAAAGTCTGGGGATGGATCCAGCATCCATATTCTTTAAAGCTTCTCAGGCTGCTGTAATGTGTAGTCAGGGCTCTCAACACGCTAAAAATTCTCTCCCTCCCAAGAACACCGTGCTCTTGTCAGCTGTCAACCTTCACATGTGCTCCCACTCTGCTCGTAATGACCTTCTCCCTACAGTGGCCATTAAATTCATTTTCATTCTCCAAATTCCCTTTTTGACGCCACGTATTTTGGCAGAATGAGTTGACTTCTCTTCCCTGGTCCAGAGAACCAGTTCGTAGTTAAGACACAGCACTAGCCTCAGAGGCAGGTGGAAAACGGTGCATGCCTCTCACATTCCCAGTCCCGAGCAGAGAACTGTGCTTGCATCAAGGATTAGCAAATAAACAGTTATTTCCTTTAGATAAAAGACTTCATCTCTCTGAGCGTGTGGACTCATCTAGAAAGAACACTTTGAACTCTGACATCCAGAAATTCAACATGAATAAATGTGCGTATCCAAACTTAAGGCATAGAATGTAAAAACTTCAACTACATTTTTAGAAAATTGCTTAATTAAAATGCCGTTAGAGTGCACAAACAATATAAGAAACTTAAGTCTACCTGGGTGCTGACAGCAAGGGGATGCTGAGGGACACCTGCATGAAGGGGGCAATCTCAGATCAAGGCAGAGAGCTGTGACAGGCATGGACTTTCTCCTGACCATTGGATAAAAGAGCCACAAAGCTTTGGCTGCTGGTGTGTTGTCTTCACGTTGTTTAGCCTCACGTCTGCCTCATTGGCATTAAAGAGAGTTTACTGTCCATAATCATTTAATTACCCTTGTCTATTCTTGTCAATAAACTAAAAGTCAAGTCATATATGACACAAATATAGTTAATGAGAGAAGCAGGAAATTAGGAGCTCTACAGAGCCGTTCACGGTTACTGTAATGAAGTCTGCTAATTAAAAAGCCCTAACACGCTTGTTAGAGTCTTCTCGTGCCTCCTCTTTGAGTTTGTCCTTCACCTCCTGGAGATAAAGGAAATCTAAGGGGTGTGTCTGTGACGATACCGAGTAGGATGTCCACAGTCACAAAATGGCAAATCTCAGGGAGTACGTTGCTCGTGCCTTTACTACATAGGCTTTGAGAGAGAAAGGGTTTAAGGTTTTCATCCCCGGATTCACTGGCCGGTGCTCATCCTAGTACAGTGGCATTTATGGCAAGTTTTCCTCTCCCATCCTGAGAAAGTCACTGTCTCTCAACTGTTCGCCAAGCCCTCAGAGAAGGAGCTGTTCATCCTCAGCGCCTGGTTCAAGCCCTTCCTCTCTCCACATCTCCTTCTCTAACCACATCCTTCACCAACCTGCCCTCCAGGACTTCCTTTCTCCAGCAGCTTTGGTCTGTGTGTCTCCGCCAGCCCCTTTCTCTCTGCGTGTAAAAATATACAAGTTTCCTTCCTCAACAAATCTACTTAAAATAAACAAAAACCGCCTTTTCTTGATTACAGGGTAGCTATGGAAAAATTATACAGACTCCCACTCCTCCATTCAAGACAGAACAGCATAGTCTGTGGGAAGAAACAACAGCAAAAGCTCGGAAGTCAGCCAGTGGTGGGCCGGGAGAAATGCCAGGGCAAGCATCCTCATGCCCAGGTCAGCACATTCATCAGCCATCGCACCGTGGTAGAGGGGAAAGCGGGAAGGTCAAAGACTGGTCGTTCAATACTTCCACCCAGAAGCACTATCCACTGCCATTCACGCTGATCGCCCAAAACAAGTCACACGGCCTTGCCAAGGGGCACAAAGTACAATTCCCCTGGATGACCAGATAGGCGGACATCCTTGTGACTGAAGGTGTCCCACATCCTAAAACCAGGACCAGCCAGAACAGTTAGTCCCCTAGGGGAAATGGATATTGGTGAACAATGGCATCGTCTGCCATGACTCTGCAAGATACTTAAACTTTCTGAGCCTCAATGACTTTGCGTGAAAGATGAGAATAATACTTCCCTCATAATCTGGTTGTGATGGTCAAATGACATCATGTCATATTAGTCAGAGTCCTCCAGAAAAACAGAACAGAGAGAAAGAAAAGAGGAGGTAGGGGAAGATTTTAAGGAATTAGCTCACACGATTGTGTGGACTGACAATTCCACAATTTGTGGGGCAGGCTGGTAGGCTGGAAATTTTGGCAAGAGCAAATGTTTTTGATGTTGTAGTCTTGAATCCAGAGACAGAATTCTTTCCTCTTTGAGGGACTTCAGTGTTTTCTCTTAAGTCCTTCAACTGATTGAATGAGGCCCACCCACATTATGGAGGGTAATCTGCTTTATTAAAAAATTTTTGGTTTAAATCTCAATTACATCTAAAATATAACTTCACAGCAACATCTCAACTGGTGTTTAACCCAACAACTGGTCACTATGGCCTAGTCAAGTTGACACATAACATTAACCATCACACGGCACACCCCCTAACATAGTGTTGGTCTCTAGAAAGTGTCCAGTAAATGCTAGAATCTTTTCTTGATTTTCTTTTCAAAGCATTTATGAATTTCTTTCAATATAGGAAGATGCTGACTTAAAAAAAAAGAACCTCAAAAGTCATCAAACAGAACTATCGAGTGATATTTCACTGTATAAAAATTCATCCGGCTGGTTATGCTTATTTGATAGACCATTTTAACTGTATGATTGAGCAGTGCATTTAACAAACATCGATTAAATGCCCATTATGTGCTTAGAACTCTTCAGGGCCCTAAGGCTACAAATAGAAGGCAGGGCCCACCATCGCCAGAGATCCCAAAGTCCACTGGAGGTGACTCAGATGGAAACATGGTGATAATTCAGTGGGGTGGGTCTTACAACAGCATATGTGCAAGGCAACACACAAATACTGTGGAGGAAACTAACTATGGCTGAGGCTCAGGGTTAGTCCCCTGGACATATGACTTTCATGCTGGCAGGCAGACAAAGTTTGAAAAGCATACTAAGCAGGGAGCATGGCATGGCCGAAAGCAGAGAGACGTGAAGGACATTCACGGTGTAGTGTAGTGATGGTGAGACACTCCCAGGGCCTGGAGAGCAGAGGGAACAGAATGCTGTCTTTCACTCTTACATTGGGCCTTCTCGTCCATCTGTTCAGGAGCTTCGGGGCTCTGCTCTGCCTGTAGGCTGCAATCGAACCTCCTCGCATGGCCTGCCAGGCCCGTCATGAATGGAGTCCTTTGAACGTTCCCATAACTCTCTCTGAGCTTTTCTAGCCTCAGTTCATCCTCAAAACAAACAATGATTTTCTCTCCTGAGCCACCGTACAACCCCCCAGATATTTCTACGGTGGCACCTAATACTCTGTGATGTAATTGTTGATGTAAGTCAATGTCTTTGCCCCATAGAATGAGAGCTCTTTTAGGGAAGAAGCTATGGTTTGTGTACCGCTGCCTCTTAGGGTCTAGACCTGTAACCAGCATTTACCGGAAGCTCAGTCTCTGCTGACGGAATTAATAAATTACAAATGAAAACCAGGAGCTAAATACATCGCTGTTGTTGAACGCAAACCAATGTATTGCAAGTTAAATTAAATATCTGTGACTATTTTAGAATTAGCATATTTCACGATGTCAGTGTCATAAGTGGTAATGATGCTGAAAAAGACAAATGTGTCGAAATATTTCTCGAGGTCCTAAAAAGAATTGTGTATTTTCTAGTATGCAAATCCAGAATGTTCAGTCACAAATACTAGGCTGTTGTCTTCTGGATTAATAAAAAGAAAAAGGAAAATAAACCTTAGCTATAGTAGAAAAGCACTTGAAAATGGATGTCTCAATTAACAGAGCTAGAGCACAGCTGGGAAGAACCAGGAAAATATTCTTTTAAAAAAATTCTCTTTATTTCTGTAGCAAAATTTATTATTTTTAAAGATTATTTCTCTGCGTTTCTTGAGCAAATTTTCTACAAGTTTGCCTTTTTGTGATTCTTGTTGCTCCCCAAGAACAGTCTTTGGTTATTGATCTTCTTTATCCTTTTTGTTTTTTCTCATATTAATTTTGCTCCTATCTTTTTCATTTCTGCCCCTACAGTCTTTAAATTTTGTCTTTTTTCAAGTGTTTACATATTTTTTCCTACTAAAGTATATTGTAAACACAGAAAAGTACATAAATCATGAGTGCAAGCTGGATGAACTTTCAAAAAATGAACATCGGCATGTAAGCACAACACAGATCAGGAAATAGAACGATACCGTCCTCAAGCCCAGAAATCCCCCTGTATCCACTCTCAGTCACTCTTTTACCTCCTCTGTAAAAGTAACTACCATGCTGATTTCTAGCAACACAAATTAGTTTTGCCATTTTTGCTAAGTGTATTAATGAAAGCATAGCATACATGCTCCTTTTTGTTTCAATTCAATCTATGTGGTGATATTAACCCATGTTGTTGCACATATAGTTTATTCATTTTCATTGATATATAATATTCCTTTTGATGAATAAGAAGTATACAGTGACCTATGTATCCACTCTATTATAGATGGAAATTCCCAGTTCTTAATATTATAAACAAAATGTTGCTATGAATCGTTTTGCACTTGACTTTTGCTGGTCGTTGGCATGCATTTCTGTTGAGTACCGGTCTAGAAGTGGAAAAGGTGGGTCATAGGTTATGTCTATGTTCAGCTTTAGTAGATACCACCAACACAGTTTTTCAGAGTGACATGAGAGTTGCAGCTTTGTCACATGCTTAGCAAAGGTTGTTATGCTTAGACTTTCTTTATATTAGCCATTCTGGTGTTAGGTAGTGATATCGCATTTGGTTTGAATTTGCATGCATCTCATGAATTATTTATTGAGTACCTTTTCATTGCTTACAGCCATTTGGATATCCTTGTTATGAAGTACTTGTCCAAGTCTTTCATAGACTTTTATAGTGGGTTGTTTTTCTTTTACTAATCAATTTGTAAGCCCTGTCTATGAATTCTGGGTCAGGTGTTTGTCAAATTCATGTCTTGCAAATATTTTCTAACCCCTAGTGGTTTTACTTTTTGTTTCCTTAACAATGTTTTTGACGTAAACTTGCATTCTTAATTTTAATGGAGTCTAATTGTGCAATAAGCTCCTATAAGATCACTGACTTTTTTATCCTGTTTAAGAAATCTTTTCACACCCTGAGTTCACTAAATTGCCCTCTTGCATTGTCTCGTAGGAGCCTTACTGTTTTACCTTTCACAATGAACATGCAGATCTACAATCCACTTGCAAAGGAATTTTTGTGGAGTGTCAGGTAGGTGTCAAGGTGCTTTATTTAAAATTAATTAATTAATTAATTTTTTGAGGAAGACTGGCCCTGAGCTAACATCTGTGCCCATCTTCCTCGATGTTGTATGTGGGACGCCTGCCACAGCATGGCTTGACAAGCGGTGAGTAGGTCCACACCTGGGATCTGAACCAGTGAACCCCGGGCCGCAGAAGCAGAGTGCACAAACTTAACCGCTGTGCCTCCGGGCCGGCCCTCAAGGGTTTTTTTTCATCATTTGGCTTTGGCTTTGTTTTCGTATGGATATCAGATTGACTCAGTACCATTGATTAAAGAAAACTAAACGTGAGTTCATTCTGATGTTTCCAAACCTAATCCATAACCATTCTAATCTCCTCCCAGTGTCTATCTGTAAATTCAGCTTCAACAGTGAGAAACTTGACACCCCTCACCTGCCATCCAGTTCCTTAATTGTAGGATCTGTTACAGGAGTATCAGATTCTTCATCTGCATCCCATGCGAAACAATTTTACCAACTACGGTTCAATGTTACGTGTAGTTCCTTTTGCCTTTAGTCTTTCATGCTCTTGCATCTCCAGCGTTGCTTAGGTTAACAACTTCTCCCACCACCCTGCTTCATAGCTTTGTGATACATTTAGATTCTTTTGACACAATGTGCATTCTTTCTTGGGATTTCTGAATCTCCTAAATTAGAAAAAAAATTCAGCATTGTTTCACTCTTTGTGCCATAAAGTTCTGTGGGTTTTGGCAAATACGTGGTGAATAATGCCATGCATCTAGCATACAGGGTTATACGAAGAGTTTCACCACTTTAAAATCCTCCATGCTTCACTTAGGCAACCAAGCCCTGTTCCTCCTGACTCCCTGACAAGCTCTCATAATTTTACTGTCTCTAGAGATTTGCCTATTTCAGAACAGCACACAGTTGGAATCATAGTGTATAGTGTTTTCATTCCGAATTATTTTAGTTAGGAATGTGCATTGCAGTTTCATCCATGTCTTTTCGTGGCCTGATATCTCATTTCTTTTTTTGGTGCTGAATAATATTGCATCGTATGTATTTACCACTATTTGTTTATCCATTCGTCTATTGAAGGGCATCTTGGTGGCTTCTAGCTGTTGGTGATTATAAATAAAGCTTCTATAAACATTCACATGCAGGTTTATTGTGTGGGTATACGTTTTCAAATCAGTTGGGTAAATATCTAGGAACACGATTGCCAAATTACAACATAAGACTGTGTTTAGCTTTGTAAGAACCTGAAAACTGTCTTCCAAAATGGCTGTATCATTTTTCATTGTCACCAGTAATGGAACGAGAATTCCTGTTGCTGCACAACCTTGTCAACATTAGATATTGTCAGGTTTTTAAAAAATTTTAGCCATTCTAATAAGTGTATAGTGGTATCTCATTGTTCTTTTAAACTGAAATTCCTTCATAAGGAATTATTTTGAGCTTTTCATATATTTACTTACTTGGAACATGAACTTATTGAACTTACTATAGAATATTGAATAAAACAGGGTTTGAGCATCATTGTCTCTTTTCCAATTTGAGCGAAAGCTTTCAATATTTCACCATTAACAATACTGTTTACTGAAGTGTGTGTGTGCATTTCTATGTAGATTTCATGTTATCACCATAAGGAAATTTGTTTTCTTCCTTGTAACAAACATTTGTAATAACAGTTTTAAATGTTACCAAAAATTTTGTGGGTAAAATTACTGAATTGTCGTGATTTTCAGATGGATTGACCTGTAATTTTTCTTTCTGAGAATGTCCTTAATAGGTTTTCGTGTCAAAGTTGGTATGATAAAATGAAGTGAAAAAAATTTGTTTTACTATTATCTAGAAGAATTTGTGTATAGCTAAATTTTTTCTTCCTTAATCAATTGGGAGAATTCACTGGCCAAGTTATCAGTCTTATAATATTTTTTTAGAAAGATTGTTAATCGAAATAGCAAATCATAACAAATAAGGAAACAGCAAATACATAAAAGAGAAAGATTTAAGATTATTTGTATTTTCTGTCTTTCCTAGTGTCAGTTTTGGGAAATTTTCAGGAATTTGTCTTTTTAATGTAAATTTACAAATCTATTGGCAAAATGTTATTTATAATATCATATTAATGTCTGTCAGATTTGCAGTGAAATCCCCTTTTAAATTCCTGATATTTGTAATTTTTACCATCATTCTTTTCTTGATCAGTTTTTTCAAAATGTTGATCAATTTTTTACTTCGTCTCATAGAATTAGCTCATGTCTCTGGATTTTTTCTCCTGTATGTGTGTTTCCTATTTTGTTAGTTTCTGCTTTGATCTCCCTTGTTTTCTATGAGAAATTTTAATTTTTCATTCTTTTTCACACTTTTTGAGATGATCATTTAGATCCTTGAATTTTCACCTTTATTCTTTTATAATATATACATTTAATGTTATAGATTTAGCTGTAAGTATACTTTAACTGTATTTCACAAGTTTTGATAGACATATTTTCGTTATTGTTTACTTCAAAATATTTTCTAACTTCCTTCAGGATTATTATATTGATCCATACATTATTTATAAGCGTATGTCTCAATTTCCAAATACTTAAGAGTTTTTTTTTTTTTTTATCTTTTCTAGCTTATTTCCCATAAGGGCAGAGAAAAAATTTAAACTTTGTTAATATTTGAAATTTTCTGAGACTGGTCTATTGCTCATCATTTGGTTAATTTTGATAAGCATTAGATGGGTACTCAAAAAACTGTGTTTCCTGCAATTCTTGGATAATAGTGTTCTATATATAGCAGTTAGGTTTGTTTATGAGTTTACCATAATCAATTAATTAAGTTTATCTGAAACTGAGTTTTACACTTTATAAAACCTTATTTTTTTCTTTGCTCTTATTCCAAGGATATACATTCTTTAGAGGTCCCTGGAGGACATCTGGACTATTTATCAGTATTTCTCCTTCTTGGCCACAAAGAAATCTAAATTATATATCCCCAACATAATACCCAGTTTAGCTGTTCAGCTCCTCAGCCTCTTGGCTACAAACTGTTGGCTTCCTTCACTTATGAATAAGCAAATAATGTTTTGGGTGATAAGTAGCTTGGCCTGTAGGTTCTTTTCTCTGCATTTTCCTAATCTGTGGCATCTTTGCTTTTGAGTGGTGGCTATCTCAGTAGCCATCAAGGCCAAGTTATTCTCTCTAGCCCCAAGAGAGGGCCAAAATTGTGATCAGTTTCTCTACTCCTCAGCATCCTCTTTTCGTTCAACTTAGCGTCTTTACCCGGAATACCTAGAAATCTGCTAATGCCTTGCAGGAAAACATGACATAGAACGTCAGACTCACTCCAACGCATTTCCCTTCTCTTTATGGTCCAAGTTCTGGCTCCCTTGGTGGCTCTTTGGTACATTGAAATTATATATGTTTGTATTTTATCCGTCTTTTCTCTATGTTCTCAGCAGGAGTTTGGAACTACTACAAGCTAGGTTTCCATCACTAGAATTATTTTTTGTTTGTTTCTGCCTTCTTGGATTGAACCTATAACTCATTTAATTCCCATATTGCTGGTTTTCATAAATAAATACATATGAGGCAATATGTTTACTTCTAAATATCACATTAACTTAATTTCTGAGGTTTTGATTTAGTGTTTTCATGGTTCACTTTAAAAGATTTTGCCATTTTCATTGTGATATTTTTGTTAACCCATGAGTCATGAAAAGAACATTAAAAGAAATTTTTAGACATACGCTTTTCTTTCTTTAAAGATATATTTTCATGACTGATTTTGAAGTAATTTAAATTGTCGTCAGAGATGGTGCTATTAAGATATGGTCCAGGAACTGGTACCCTTGTCATCAGCTGAGAGCTGTTAGAGATGTACGTTCCTTAGCTGCATCCCAGATCTACTGAACAGACTTTCTGGGGATGGAGCCCAGCTATCTTGTGTTTTAACAAGCTCAGCAGGTGATTCTTACTCACAATAAAATTTGAAAATCCCTGGTGTATATAACATTGATTATTTGACTTTTAAGACTACAAGACTCCTTTTGTGACTTAGTATATAGTCAATTTTTGTAGAGACGATGTGTACATGAAACAACACTATTGGCTTCACTTCCTAGAGCGTAGAATTTTATGTTACATTAATTTTATTATTCAAATAATTTATATACTTTCCAGTTCTTTAATATTCTTGATATATCAGTTTCTTTAAGAGGAGCGTTAAATCATGGTTCTTTTTCTCTTGCCATATTCATTTACTCATTCAAGAAATATTAATTGTTGTCCACTTTGTGTCGAATACTGTTCTTATTTTTAGTATTAAGTAGTGAGCATCTTCATTCTTATTAAAATGCTATTTGCTTTAAATTCCACTTTTTAAAATAGTGATATTCCTATGTGTAAATTCTCTTGCTTAGAATATGCACTGTGTGCATTTTTCCTGCCTATATATCTAGCCTGTCTGTGCAGTCTTATTTTAGGTGTGTCTCTTGTGATCAGTAAGAGGTGGAAATAGATAGCTTTCTTATTGTTCTTGTGACCATCTTTATTAAAAGGTTAATTAGTTGGTTTATATGTATTGTGTTTACATGCCAATTCAGATATATGTCTATCAACTTTATTTTTTCCTGATTACCTTCCTTTCTCTTTGCCTCCTTGCTTCTCTTATTTTTTAAGGTTGATAACCATATATCCCTTTTTTTATTGTTCTAACCATTAAAAATCTTCTTTCATTTGTCTACCATCTTGGCATTTACAATATGATTACTATATATGTATATGCATCTCTTGATTCAATGCAATCCAATAAAATTATCTTTGTAGTATTTACAAACTGATTCTAAAATTTCCATGGAAATTTAAAGGATCTAGAAAAATCAAAATAATCTTTAAATGGAAAAAAGAACATAATCAGATGACTCTCACCCAATTTCAATCTTACAGTAGGCAAAGAACAAAAAAATAAAAGGTGGGGAAAAAAAAGCCTCTGGAACTTTTGATGTGAAAAAATAAAAGGCCTAAAATTTGAGTAGTGCAATTTCTAAAAAGAAAAGAGAGTAAGACTAGAATAGAAAAATAACATTTGAAGAAATAATGGCAAAAGCCGTCCCAAACTTGATGAAAACATCAAATTAAAGGGCCAATAAGCTGGGCAAACTCCAAGCAGGATAAATACAAAGGAAACCAAACCCTAGATCATCAGAGTCGATCTAAAGTTTAAAACAACAGTTGAAAGAATTAAAATAATCAGCTTAAAGCGGAAGCTAAAGAGAAAACACTGAAATCAACCAGAGATTAAAAAAGAGATTTTTGAGACAATGTTAGCAAGATGGCGGCATATGAGGTCTCCTGCTTGTATCCCCCTGCTCAGCGTCAATAATTGGGCAGACATCCTTGGACAAAAGTGCCTTTGTGGGAGCTTTGGGATCCAGGTAAGACATTGTGAAAGCTGGGTGGAGTCTAAGACCAGGAGAGTCATTTTGAGAAGACAGGTCTGCACCCAGGTGGCTGACTTGATGACTGTGGTCCTGGCTACAGACCCAGAAACAGCTCTGTACTCCCGTGAACTCAGCCCCATTTGGGCCTTGGTCCTGCCACCAGCACCATATGTCAAGGGAGGAGTCATGCCCGCCGTGTCTTTGGTAATAGACCCGCAGACCTTGGTCTGGGCTGTGGGCCTTGAAGTAGCCCATGACCTGGCTTCAGCCTCTCTCAGCCTTGGTCTGGGAGCTCCTGAAGACAAGCCCACCAAATTCAGTCTGACTGTAGATTCTGAAACAGGCCTGCAACTGGGCTCCAGCCTCTCCCAGCTGCAGTCCTGGAGCAGTCCTGCCAGCCCAGGGACCCAGCGATACTCCCAGAGATCCTGAAATGTCCCTATGCTTGTCTCCAGCCCCTTCTAGCCTAGTCAGCGAGTAGTCCTGCTGGTCCAGGAACCTGTCAGAAGACATGCCCATCATGCCCCTGGAGGAAAGCCAGCCAGCCTTGCTTAACAGCAGATCCTAAAATGACCCTGTGACTTGGCTTTAGTCCCTCCCAGCCACTAACTGCAAGCAATCCTACTAACCCAGATACGCAATGGGAAAGTTGTTCGTGCCCCCAAAGGCAGGACAGCCAACCTGGATCCAACATCAGATCCTGAAATGGCCCTGTGACTCAGCTCCAACCCCTTCCAGTGGTGGAAAATGAACAGTTCTGCCCACCCAGAAACCCAGCAGGACACGTGCTCATCCATGTCCCCAGAGGCCAGTGCACAGACCTCATCTTGACTGTGGAATCTGAAACAGCCCTGAGACATGGTTCCAGATTCCCTTAGTCATGGTCTGGGGCTGGTCCTGCCCTCCCAAAAAACCACGCAGTGACCAGGCAGGAGCCCTCTCAGGGAACTGACAGGAGCTACACCTGTCTGGGCACCTGGTAACAGACCCACAGTCTGTGGACCCAACTGAAAACTCTGGGGCCGACCTTTGTCTCAGCACCACCCTACTGAACAAGGTCCTGGAGGAATTCCACCTAGGCACCAGATAAGATCCATGCCCACCCAAGTCCCTGGTAATAGGCCTACCAACCACAGACCCCACTGCAGACTCAGCAACAGCCTGTGACCCAGCTCCAAGCCTCCATGATGATGATTCTGGAAGCAAACCCATCAGCTCAGGAAACTGACAGAAAAAGTCTTTACCTGCCAAAGCCAGTGTGTAAAGACTGGAAGCGGTGTGGGCTCCTTCAAATTTACAGACACCAACACAACGCTACGTGGATTGGGAAGAATCAGGCAAATACGATACCAGCAAAGGCAACTAATAAAGCTGTATTTACGAACTCCAAAGAAATGGAGAGTACCAACTGCCTGACAGATTACAAAATAATCATTCTCCAGCAAGATGGAACGATTCAGATTAGCTATTGTATTAAGCAGGGTTCCCCAGAGCAACATAACCAATAGGATGTGTATCTCTGTCTACGTATATAGAAGGATTTATTGTAAGGAATTGGCTCATGCTATTATGGAGGCTGGCAAGTTCCAAACTCTGCAGTCTGTAAGCTGGAGACTCTGAAGAGCTGATCGTGTAGCCTCAGTGTGAGTCTGAAGGTCTGCGAACCAGGAGAGTCGATGATGGTGTTCCAGTCTGAAGGCTGGCAGGCTTGAGGCTCAGTTGGAGTATGAAGGCAGGAAACAATTGTTCCTGCTTACGGGCAGTGAGACAGGAAGAATTTCCCCTTCTTCAAGGGAGGGTCAGTCCTTTTGTTCTATTTCAGCCTTCAAATGATTGCATGAGGTCCCCCTACATTGAGGAGGGCATTCTCCTTTACTCAGTATATCAATTTAAATGTTAAATTCATCCAAAAATACCCTGATAGAAACAGCAAGAACAATATTTGACCAAATATCTGTGCATTCCATGATCTAGCCAAGTTGACATAAAATTAGCCATCCCAGTTATGCATCTGTAACAGAGTTTCAAACTGTGTAAAGCAAGAGATGATAATGCTAAAGTTAAAAAATGTGCATATCTATAATCACAGTTTGAGATTTTATCACCCTTTTCTCAGTATTTGGTACAATAAGATAGTCATCTCAGTGTAACCATTCAGTGAATTTTTCACTTCTGATACGCTACTTTTCAGTTCTAGATTTTCCATTTGGCTCTTTTCTACGATTTTCATTTCTCCACTTAGATTCTCCATCCATTTGCTCGTATGTTCAGCCTTTCCATAATTTCAACAGCTGTTTTAATGTTCTCGTCTGCTAATTCCATCATCTGAATTATCTCAGGACTGCTTCCATTGACTACTTTATGTCTTGATTATCGGTCACTATTTCCCATTTCTTTGCATTTGTAGTATATATTTTTATTGCGTTTTCAGCCTCATGAATATGTCACCCAGATGTTTAATCCATTTGGATTATGTTCCAACAATGACATTTGTATATGAGAATCATATGTGAATATGATATTAGTATATGAGAATAAAGTTTCAGATGTTTGCTCAAACCCTCATAACAAAAAAAGCCCCAGAGACCAACTTCACACCCAGATCTGTGTGCCTTTTCACCAAAGCATAACCCTTAAGGACGAGATTCTACCGGCTGCTCTGTTAATATATGCCTTACACTGTTGTTGTAAGGATACATGCCGATGATTTATTTGTCCCCAAGTGGTTGGTATAATTAAAATGATTTTCCTCCCAAATATTCTCTTTCATTAGATCCTCTAGGCAAAGTGAGAAAGACTGGAAAAGACAGAGAAAGCTAAAGAGACTCATTATCAGGAAGATTTTCCCAAAGAGAGTAGAAAAATGTCAGAATGAAGAGGCCGGTTTCCTCAGAAACTTGCTTTCCCCTCTTGCACTTTCACTGGCACCCAGGATGAAACCCCAGACATTTCATCTTCTTGGTTTGCACTTTAATTTCCTTTCTTGCCATAAATGGAATAACGCCGACCTTAAAATGGATTATTTCAAGAATTAAGTGAGATGAATTGTGTCAGAGTTTGGGGTTTATGGTAAATACTTGATAAACAAAAATGCGTTGAATCCAAATATAAGACTGTGATATAGGATACTGGAGGAGCAAAAATTCAGACATTGGGTTTAAATAACAAGGGTTCTCTGGTAGCTTATGATTTGGTACATTTCTGAGCCTCAGTTTGCTCATTTGTAAAATGGGGATGACATTAGCCGCCACATGGGGAAAGAGAACAGATGAACTGAAATGATCAGTCCAGTGCCTGCTAGAAAATCCACATATAATTAGTATTAGAACTTTTTCCTTAACATTAATGTTTTATATGCTCTTACACAGACGCATTATGTTCCCATTTTCTGAAGCTTTAGGGCAAAAAAAGCACTGCTTCATTTCATCCATCCTCTCTCTCACACACACATACACTCCCTCCTTCCCAACGGTTTTCCTTTCTCTGTGTTCTTTCTGCTTTAGGCTCAAGTGGATTAACTACTTCTGAGCATTAGAGACTGAGATGAATCCTCCTGAAGAAATCTCATCAGAGACGCTTCGAGCCACACTGATTAGAATGCTCACCGTTCCAGCGCTAGGACACGTTTAGAGGTGAGAAAGATAAAAACATTTCTTTCCTAAGCCGAGGATTTCCCAGAAGCTAATAGGAAAAGAGTCTAAATCAAGGTTAAAAAATGAATACATTATCTGTTTGATGTTTACCCATTGGCAGGTCTCACAAGTTAAAAAGAAAGTAATATCTTTGAGGGGGTTCACATTTAAAACCGGTTATGAACAAAATCTGATGGCTCTGAGTGTTTGCATTAGATAAGCTCCCCAAAGTCTAATTCTCAAAGTCAAAGATTTTATATTTCCATTGGTTTTCCTTTTTACCATTCTACCAACATAACAAAAATGTGCCGGACTAAGAGAGAGGTTCTGGACAGCTGCTTAGTAACTTTGCAACCGTGGGCAATTCACAGAAATGTTGTGGGCATCCTCTCACTTATATGTAACGTAAGAGAGTTAATTCCACTTATGAGCATCCCCTTTGCTCTATTCCTGCTGTTCCTGTCCTGTTTCAGGTCCTCAAGATTGCTCCGCAAGGCAATTTCAAAAACTATCCTTCCTTCAGTCCCAACCCCTCTAGTCAACTCTCCATGCTGCTCCTGGAATTATTTTTTTGTAAAATAACAATGTGATATTTTTAAAGAATGATCCTTGACTATGGCAGAGATCTTAAACGGCCAGCTGTCTGCCAAAACCAACCATTGTAAATAGGATCATGTCGTATTTAAGAATAAGATTTGCATTAGTTGCTGTGCAGATATTGTTAAGCGCTCATCAAACACCAGTGTGTGCTGCTGTTGCCTGGTTCCTCTTCAAGTTAGACTGAGGGCAAGGGACTCATTCCAGCCACTGGATGTCTGTTCACAAGGCTGTTAAGAGGCGGCATACTTCCTCTTCTGCTTCAATGAGCCTGCTGATATAGGTACAACAAGGAAGAGAGATGTTCTACTCATAGTGGGCTTTGTGTGAGTGAGAAATAAACCGTCATTATGTTACAAGACAGAGCACTTGGGGCTTCTTTGTTATCACAGTGTAACATAGCATAGCCTGACCAATAAAGTTACCGATATTTTAAAATTAAGAGGTTTCACAGAAAAATCTTGAATCCTAGCTTTCCTTGAAAAACTAGAAGATATCTAAGACTGCACCTCATTCGCAACTGGGACATGTGCTCTCTCACCCACCGCTGTTTTTCCCCTTTCTCTTCTCTTATTTTCATTGTCTGCCCAACTATTGGTCTACATATTTAAGTTTGTGATCCCTCATCTGCAGAATACAAATCAAATCTCCTAATGTGGCATAATGGGCCCATCCTGATTTGGGCTTATTTGTCTCTGCAGCCTTATAATCCAGCACCAAATGCACCAACAATATTGCACAATTTGCAGTTGTTCGAAGAGTTCATTGCATTCCCCACCTCCGGTGTTTGGGGTGTTCTGGTCTTTTTGTCTCTGGAGTCCTTGTTGCATTGTTTATTCGGTGGATCCTTCTTCATTGTTCAATATCCACCTCTTGTTTAATCTCTTTGGGAAATCTCTCCATGCCTTTCTTACATTTCTCCCAACCAGAAAGATTTCTCCATTCAAACACAACTTTTTGTTCTATCTTAGGTATCCTCTGATCCCCAAACCCAAGTGCCATGCCTGGCACAGAACAGGTGCACAGTTCATGCTGATGGGGAAATTGCTGAAGTATAGGATTTCTTTTTCAAATCTCAAAGCTATGTGTGCACATGGTAAGGATTCCAATAGTACAGGAAAGCTCATGGTAGAATGCATACTCCCCCGTCCCCACTCTTAATGCCACTACTCAGAAACAGCCTCTTTTTCATACCATTTCTGTTTTTATTTCTTCTGTTGTTGGCCTCCATTACTCTAAGTAATGTATTTGAAACTGTTTTTCCTGATTTATGGTTTTCCTGCCTTCTCACACTATCCTCTTCCCAGGATTTGATAGTACTATTGCTATGCTGTAAGTTCTGTCAGTTGCCTTTATAACTCTAATAATAAGCTTAAATTCTTTTTTTTCTGTTCCTTTTGAGAGTGTCTCTTAAATTTAGCTTCTCCTTTCCTTTCCTCCATGTCTCCCTCCCACCCCCATAGCCTCATTCTGTAGGCAACACTTTATGCTGTCAAGGATATTGGTATTTATATTGTATTTTGCACCCTAATCAGGTCTTGTCTGATTTCTTTATTCATTCAGCTCGATTCCTCTGTCCTTGCTGCAAAACCAGATGCCCCCTCCCCCAAATGTTCTTATCCCCATCTCTCTACCCTCACCCCACGCCTCCTTCCTAGCCAATCCATATCTGATCAGTCCTTCAAAAGCAAAGAAAAGTCCTCTCCTACTGTGAAAGCTTCCACCAAGTCTGCTTCCCTCCTTTCAATCCTCTTCTCTCTATTATTTCCTAAATCATCATGAAAGTAGGGTGGTGAGAGCTGAGTCAGGGACTGTCCCAGGCACTCTGTGTGTGAAAAGAAATATAGTCTTGTAAGCTAAGTAAATTAGGAGTCAACATTTTTCTTCGCAGACACAGATTAGACTTAATGGGCTGAATTAGTAAATCTAGAAAGGGACCTGTCTCAGAGCCAAGTCTATCATTTTTATAACAATGTGGTGGTTTTTTTTTTTTTTTTTTTGAGAAAGATTAGCCCTGAGCTAACTACTGCCAATCCGCCTCTTTTTGCTGGCCCTGAGCCAACATCTGTGCCCATCTTCCTCTACTTTATATGTGGGATGCCTGCCACAGCATGGCCTGCTAAGTGGTGCCAGGTCCGCACCTGGGATCCGAACCGGCGAACCCCAGGCCGCCGAAGTGGAACATGCACACTTAACCACTGCACCACCGGGCCGGCCCCCACAATGTGGTGTTTTTGAAGCATAATTCTGTAGTCCTTATAGTTCAGGACTGTCAGGCTCACTGAGGAAGCAGCCACTATAAGGAAGGGATGGATAATCAGACCAACCTCGGTTTTTGTAGTGCAATAAGCCCTGCACTAAAAGGTTGGAGTGTTGGGTTCCTGATCCAGAGCCACCTGTTGACTGGACAACCTCAAGCAAATGGGTTTAATCTCTCTCTGATCTTCTCCTCTAATACTTGAGAAGTCTGGGTGAAATAATTTTCCAGGTCATTCCCAACCCTAAGAGGCAATATCACTTCCCTGGTGAAGATACTGTGGTCTCCTTACTCATTTCTGCTGTCAGAGTCATGTGGGGTGCCCATAGTTGAAGAGACTCTGGTGAATTTCTTCATGAGTATCTGCTGTTTAATCTACCTAGCATTTATTCTCCCTCCTTTTAGTAATCTAACTCTGATTTTTGATGGAAACATACCCTGCCTATCTGCATGTGTGTCATCGCTGGGGCTGACCACAATCTCCAGCCTTGGATCAGCACCTGACGCAGTCTTGGCTAACCAGCACATTCCAACACCCTAGCCATAAGATTTAGCTCAAGATGGGCATGGACCAATCAGAATGATTCATGCTATTTTTCAGGTGCTTTGGGGAGAGGCCTATTGGAATGGAACCAATACTGAGACTGCAGAGCTGAGAGATGAATGAAAAACCATGTTCTCATGTCATCTGACTTAATTGGAGCTCTCTTGAAAGCAGAGCCTGAGATGAGAACTTGGGTTCACGTAGTTCATTTGGGAAGTTCCTCCGGGAAGAAGGAGTGAGGAAGTAGGGAGAAAGAGAAAGAGGAAAAGGAAAAGACAACGTAAGGGTGTGTTTTCATGTTTCGGCACTCTGCTCAACAGGACTCACTTCTGCTGGGACATCATCACACTCTCAGACTTGCCCACTGAAGGGCGACGAGGCTGGGGCATTTGTCTATAGGGCACTGCCCTGCATTGGCTGTAGTTTTTCACCGAGTGTGCTGAGTTCCTCACATTTCTGGGCTGCACTTTGCCCTCAGGCTAGGAAGGCTCCTGCAGCATCAGAGAAGACCCTGGGTCCGAAAGTACACAGAAAGGTGATACATAATTTTTGTGCAATGTAGTCAGTACAAGATGAGGCTGTGCTTCCCTGAAATATCTGAAAGCAATAGAGAGCATAGCTCTCTGCAGGAAAGCTTGTTCCCAAGAGGAAGAGGGACTGGAGGAGACCAGCCCAAATCTGCCCAGCTTTTCCTTTCAAATATATCAAATCACACTTTGTCCCTTGGGGAAGACTGGGTGCGGGCGTGGAGAGAATCCAGGAGCGTTTTGCCAGTAGGTCTTCCTCCGTGGAGAAGAAACATCCAGAGTGGAGAAGTAGCACCCCTATATCATATGAAAAAATTCACACAAAGCTCTTAGCTCGCAAGTCAGGGATCAATAAATGGTAAATGTTATAAATCTGTGGAAATTCATTCAATCAAAGATACATTTATAAAGCACCTTGAATCCTGTACATCTATGTATCCTTAAACTTACTTGTTTATGTGTCTGTCTCTCACACTAGAATGCAAAGTCCTTAAGAGTAGCAACTGTGCCTTCCATATCTTTATCAGATAGTAACTAACACAGTCTAGCCCAGAGTGTCTTCTCAAAAAGTATTTGGACAATTTTGGATGAATATAACTATTGAGCTATCACGCTGTGCAGCATACAGCAATCAGAAAGACCTGATCTCTGCCATGAGGGAGTTGAGACTATGACGCAAGAGACAGATTTGTGTGATAATCAAGTAGAACACCATGGGGAAGGCATGAGTGAT
Source organism: Equus quagga (assembly GCF_021613505.1). Taxonomy (NCBI): domain Eukaryota; kingdom Metazoa; phylum Chordata; class Mammalia; order Perissodactyla; family Equidae; genus Equus; species Equus quagga. Next base: position 9,082,895 of record NC_060282.1, read on the forward strand.
TCTGACTATGATTGACAGTGTCAGAGAGTCATAAAAGTAGGACTTTGAGGGCAGAGGTAGAGAGGTGAACATTCTGGGCAGTGATAACAACTTTTGTAAACTGGGAAGATGTGCCTTTCGTGGGCTTGCTCAAGAACATTAAAAACTTGTGGGATGAATTGGTTGTAGGTTTTGGTGGAGGCAAGAGGGAGGTGACACTATATAGTGGGTAAGCACATAGGCTTTGGAATCAGACAGGCCTGGTTCTAAACTTCAGCCATGCAACTTTCTGGGTGACCTTGAGCAAAGTTACTCAATCTTGCCAGAATCTTAGCTTTCTTTCCTATAAAGTGACAATGACAATACTATCTACCTCACAGAGAATTATGCAGAATCATTGGGATAATGCATAGATCAGATTTAGCATAGGGACTTGCTGATCTAAACTAATATAAGTACAATATAACTGTTAGGATTAGCAGAAGATACCACTGGAAAAGGGAACATGTGCCAAACTCTGGGGGAGTCTGAATGGCCAGTTGTATAGTAAGGACTCCATCCTGTGAGAAAGCATGAATGTTTTCTAAGAGATGATGACTTAGTGTGAATAATCTTAGAAAGCTATGTTTGTGGAAGGTATGAAGAAGAACTGAGGTGGGGAGTAGTAGAGAGAGTTCAGAGGTGTGAAAATCAGCAGGGCAGAAATAAAGTGTTCCTGTGAGAGGTGCTGAGTGTCTTAACTGAGGCAGTAACATGGGCAGGAACAAGCTCAAGGTGTTGAGGGGGTAAAATGCATAGGACTTACTAGATTTTATTGTCGAAGAAATGAGATCAAGAGTAATTGGTTTGGTGGTGTAAACCAAGCATGATAAACCCATCCTCTTTGCTGGTGGTTGGTTTAGGAATGGACCTGTGAACTGACGGAACATCAGGCAATCCCTACTGAGGGTGTCCTCAATCCGCAGAAAGAGATACAAGAAGAGACAATTCCCCCAAAGGAAGAGACAATTCCCAAAGGAAGCTCTGGGTGTTATTTGACAGATAGTGATGGCTTTGGTTGCTGTAGCCAATTTGTGGTCAGTGTGCTCATGAAGCTCACATTGGCAGGAAAGAGTTAGAAAAGCCAAGAAAATGGAAATAAAGTGGTTTGGGAGCCCTGATACCTGGTGCTTGCTCTTCTCTGGACTAATTATTACATGAAATAATAACATCTTGTTGTTGTTGTTTAAGCTGGGTTGTTTTGAGGTCTCATGTTACCCTATAGCCAAAATTATCTTGACTAATATACTTACTACTGAATGGATTAGGATGAGGAGGGAAAGGAGAAATCAAGGCAAGCATGACGTTCTAACCTTTGTGGCTGGGTCAATTATGAAGCTCTTCATTGAGATAAGTCTGTGCCAGGAAAAGGAACAGACTTGGAGAATGGTCGATAACATCAGTATTTAATACATTGTACTTGAGATGCCAGCCCGACACTCAAGTGGAGAAATCCAGTGAGCAATTTGACACATAGATTAGGGTATCACATACATGAAGGTGAGAGTTGAAAGTGTGTGATGGGTGAGACTACTCATGGAGAGGTGGCAAAGTGAGCACACACAGACATAAATAAGCAGAGATGTATCAGAATCTCTTTGAAGTCATTAAATGAAAGTCAATGTGCCTGGAGGAAAGTAATTCAAATGAGATGTATAAGAGATAAACTCTAAGACATAAGGATTGACTTCTACCTTGCTCCTTGAAGATTTCATCCCAATGAGTCACAGGTCGAAGTGGGCCCCAGAACAGAGATAAAACAAAGCAGGGAATGACGGCCACAATTTCTTGCAAATTATGGGCTATACACTTTGCAGTTGAGCCTTAACAAGAACACAATAGAGCAGAGGGATGCAAAGAGAGAGAATGGATGTGCACAGAGTACTTACCCTGTATCAGGCATCACACATACCATGTGCCATTTTATCTTGTGGCCATCCTTCAGGATAGGTACTGTTGTCACATCCATTTTACGGGGAAGCACATGGCTGGCAAGTGACAGAACCCAGGTCTGCCTGATGCTGGAATCCTTGCTATCTCCACTAATATGTAGTCTTTATTAAGGATATACTACACTTCCTTATAGAATGATAGTTGATGTACATGTTTTATCTTCCTTGCATCCTGCCAGTGGAAGAGCAGCACATTCCAAACTTATTTTCTAACTATGAATTACACAAGCAACCTAGCATAGTGCCTTATGAGTGAAATTTGCTTAATAATTGCCTATGAAGAAGAGAGAATTTCTCTTTAATAAGTGTTGGCTAGATCATAGATTGATCCTTCATGATTGTCATAACTTGGATTATTACCAAGCAGATGTTTGTTCCCCTCACTCACTCTCTATGGGTAGAGTGTATTTTCTACCCATTAATGTTGGGCTTGGACATATGACCTGTTTTGATCATGTTAATATACACGAAATGAGTAAAGGCGTGAAATATCCTCGTGTGGGTGGGTTCTGCCTCTTGTGCTTCTACCATTAAATGAGAAAAACCTACCTCAGGAGACCTGCTCATCCCGAATGAATGAAAGACATGCAGAGGAGAGTTGCTGCACATGGCCCATGACCTGCAGGTTGAAGCAGAGCCACTGCAGCTACCTGCAGAGCTGTGAGTGTGTCAATGAACATTTATCATTTCATGTCACTGAGTTGTGGGGCAGTTTGTTATGCAGCAATAGCTGACTGGTGCAATTATTCTCAATATAAATTATATTTACTGATGATCCTGGTATAGTCATTAATTCAATTAATATTTATTTGGCAGTTACTATAGTGGCCCCTAGAAATAAACTTATGAATACAATAGGCACAGCCCTGTTGTCATGGTTTGGTGGGAGAAAGAAGTATTTGAATAAAATGTTATAACCACATATTTCTAGAGCTCTGATGAGGTATGGAGGGTATGGAAACCATAGCAAGGGTATCATTCCACTGTGGGTTTATGGTCAAGAGAGATTTCTGGAAGGAGAAAAATCTGACTTAAAACCTAAGGAGAAGTGATATTTAAAGTTAGTCGGGCTAGGAGAACACTTGGGAAGGAGAGAGAGATGGGGGAAGAGAGGATGTCACAGGCAGAAAGAAAGGATAACATTGCAATGTCCCAGGGGAAAGAGAAAACAAAGATTATCAGGGAATGTGGAAGCTTTTGATAAAATGAAGGCAAAAGGAGGAATGAAAACAGGTCAGGTTGGAGAGATGGCTGAGCTCTGATCACATAAGCATGTCTAAGTTTTGTTAAGCAGTTTGGACTTTATTGTGAGAGAACTAGAGGATAAGAATTTGTTTTACTAAACTTTAAAAAAATCCAAGCAGTTTTCTTCTTCCAAAATTATAAATAACTTAGTTTATGCAAATAACACATTTTGAAAATTTTAGGGCAAAATAAAAATTTTTGAAGATCTCTTCCAAAATCAACACACCCGCTCTAACGATGAAGCGCTAGAGCGTTCCTAATTAACCAAGAGCTCGCTTTATGTTCCTGATGGACAGACTCAGAGGGCCATGTGGATAATTTAATGTTAGGGTGTGAACATGTGCTTGCTTTCGCTTGTTACTGCTTGCTTCAGATGTTGCTATGAGTAACCAAAATCTGTTCCAGAAATGGACAGTTAGTTAGTTCTTACAGAATTGTGGGCTAAGAAAGAGAAGAAAATCTTCTTTCACAAACCCATAATTTTCCCATGACCTCTTCTCTGGGAGTTCCCAGATCCCAATCATCTCATAAGCTTCTCCACGTGGAGTCTATAATCTCCACGAGGGCAATGACTTTTACTCTTGTCCAGTCACTAAGTCCCCAGGGTATGGCACGGCTCCTAGTGCACAGTAGGAACTCAGTATATATTTGTTGAATATACAAATAAATGAAAGACTGATTGGCTTGCTCATATAAATCATCATTAGCCAATCCAGGTCGGCTTCCTCTACTAGACTGAGTTTCCTGAGGTCATGAAGCAGGTCTTATTCCTCTGTGTGCCTTCAGCACCAATCACAGTGCCTCACAGGTGATAGACATGTAGCAGACACTAATGCCTTATAGACTGAATGAATGAATGGATGGACGGATGGATGGATGAGTGAATACGTGAATGAAAGTGATGAATTGCAAGGACAGCATCTGCTAACCAGAAATAAGTTGGAGCCCAAAGAATTGAGTATCCATACAGGAACAATTAATTTAAGAAAAGTGGGTTGAATAGCTGAGGTAGAGGTTAAAAGACATGGGCAAACAAAAGAACAAATGAAAAGGAAAACAGTCAGAGTGGAGCAGCAAGTCGTGGCTCATTCTGTGCTATATGCCTGGGACATTTTCAGCTCCCAATGCCCTCCGTCCTTGTCTGCCTTCTCTGTCTACCTGTTTCTTCCTCAATTATTAAGACTCAGCCCACATATATCACTGTGATATTTTAATTCCTGTAACAATGAAGATGATAATAATTACCTAGACCAAATTATTTTTTGTTTTTCCCTCAAAGGTGTATAAAGAGAGGGTAGATGTGGACAGAAAATAAGCTTTTCCCCACTTGATTTCTTTGATATTGTTGAGCGGAGCCCTATGGCTTTTAGGGAAAAAAGATCTGGTCCAGTGGCCTTGACATTCCTCTGTGGTTGTGTAGAAATGTTGGGTTCCACCCATCCTCCAGACGGCCCTCTGGGGAGCGGTTTCAGAGTACATAGCTGGATTGTGCAACATTTCATCTGGGTACTGAAGAGGAACAGAAAGCCCCTCTACGCTGCCTGGGAAAGTCCTGACTAGCAGAGTGGGGCCCAGAGCTTACACTCTCCTCCTAGTTGATTGTGTTTCCTGACGGGGAGCTCCTAGCTGAGTCTCAGATTTAATGCCCGATTTCAAGTCTTGTAACGTGATAGGGAGGTAACAAAAATGACCCATGCAGAGAGATTTCTCTGTCACCACTCGTCAGTGAAGGTCTTCCAGGCCCTTCGGGGGCTGCCTTTCACAGTATGAAGGTTGCTGATGAGGAAGAGCCTCTGGTGTTATTTATAGTGTGAACTGTGTGTTTACTTGTCCATTTTAATTCGCCTAACAGACATTGCCTCACCCATGCACAGCCACATCCGTCTTCCATTCATTCTGGAAACACTCATCTGGGGATTGGAGGCTTGTTCTGGGCATCTCTAGTCCTGCAAATCTCCCAAATTGAAGATCCAAAATTCCTGAGAACAGAACTGGTGATAAGAAAACATCTTGCTTTCCTTTCTCCCACCCCAAGCGCTTATTGAGGGATGACTCCGGGCACAGAACTGTGCTAGGTGTGAGGTACCCAAAGAAGGACAGGGGAAGACGGACCATATTTATTGAACATCTGCGCTGTGATAGGCATGCTGCTCAGCCCAATCATGTACATTTTTTCCAGCAAAATGCTGTAAGATAGGTGTCATTATTTCAGTTTGTCCTCTGCAAGAGAAAATAGAGATTTGGGAATACTAAGTAACTTGTCCAAGTTCATACATCCATTAAGCAGCGAAATAGTAAAGGTAGGAGTCACACCTGGGTCTACTGACCCTTCCCCATGCAGCCGGCCGTCCCCACAGTGGCTGTAGGATCTCATTCTCTTGAGGACAATTAGATGGCGCCACACTTCTCCTCCTGGAGAAGGCCGTCTAAGCTCCAGCAACATCTGGATCTGGTGTCCACGGTCTCCCATTCTCCTCTCCGGGGCCTCCTGCTCCTCCTCTGCTCCCATTTACTACCCGCCTGAATATTCTCTCAGGAAATCATCAGCTGGGCGTCACTGACACCTCGGTGCCATTAGAATCACAGTGCCCTCCTCTGGGAACAGACCTCAGTTCCCCTGGTGAGCTCTCCCTGTGGAAAGGAAGTCCGCTCATGGCAAGGTGAGTTTAAAGCTTCATCTGGTAAGAGGAGAGGGATTTCTAAGAGGGTTATACAAGAGTTGTAATGCCCTCCTCAAGGTCTCAGTCCCAGAAACCACACCACAGACTCTGCCATCACTCTACTTATGTATGTGGCCACTCCAACCAAAATGAATAGTGAATAAGGGTCTTTATGAAGAGCCCCAAAGGCATGTAGAGGTTTCAGCTGTGGATTCTGGTGGGAAGGGGAGACGGAGGCTCCGGGCAAAATCAGGGACCTGGAACAGTGCAGTGTGTGTGAGGCTGACCCCTGGAGGTCCAGAGCCTAAACAACAGTGAATAAGGGATGTTAAAATGCAGGCTTTATCCAAACAGCTTCTATGACCCTAAGGATGTAACTTGTGGCTGAGGGTGGCGGCACTAGTGTGGGACCAAAGCCATAAGGAGGGAGCTAAAGTGAAGGGGCTGGGGGAGGAGCAGAGGGCTTCTCGTGGGGAGGGGAGGAAGTCCCCTCAGGCAACGCTCCGTGCAGACTTGGAGGCTGAGGCCCTGTGAACAGCCATGGGGAGAGCATTTCAGGGAGAAGGCACAGCAAGGACAAACCCTCCCATGCAAGGCAAGAGCTTAGCATGTCCAAGTAATAGAATAGAGGTGAGTTCCCAGCATGATAGCTGGTTGGGGGGTGGATAATGGGTAGAAATGAAGGAGAGGTTGGAGGCAAGGACAGCTTCAAATCATCCAAGGCTTTGGGAAGCTGCTGAAATTTTATTCTAAGAGTAATGGAAAGCCATTTTAAATATTAGAGCATTACCTGACTATTAATGTTATAATACAGCAAGATTTCCAAGGTCCTCAGCTAGTAAGGCTGCACTGGTAATGATTAGATGATGACTCTGCAGGTTAAACCCCTCGTTGACGGGAGGAGTCAGGCTGACCAAGGAGAGCAGGTCGGACACTAACATGCCCCTAACGCCGACTCCAGAAGCTTCCAGGGAGCCCTCTCACCCCCTCCAGAGCACAAAGCCTGTGATGAGATTCCCTGGGTTCAATTTTTTCCTAGCTGTGTGACCTTGAACAAGTTACTTAATCTCTCTGTGCCTCATCTTCCTCATCTGTATAATGAGGATGATAATAATAGGATCTCATATCATGATACGGGAATTTCACGAGTTATCATATACACTTAAGACAATGCCTGGCGCATGGGAAGAGCTATTTGAGTGTTCACTGTTACTGTTACTATGATGACATCATTTTTTAGGGCTGGTGGAGGAGACAAACACACAGGAGGAACTTTGTCCTCGATTGAGAGCCAAAGAGACGTGATCTCACTTTGATAAATAAAAAATACCTGTGCTCAGGTCCAAGACACACCATGGAAGCAGTTATACGAAGATGATGTCTGGATGTGTTTAAAGAGGGGACAGTGCAGGACAAAGACCAGCCCCAGGTGACCAGCAGGCAGAGGACTGGGACTTTAGCTTTGCAGTGAATTCTTTGTGTTTCTCAATTTGCTTCAGTTCTTCTGCAAACTTGTGGCTTCTCAGACGCCCAGCCATTGAACGTTTTTGCAAACGCAGCAGCTGAACTGCTCTGCGGGTCCACCTGTTTTGCGTTGCATCACATTGCTTCTGCAGGCTTCTGGCACACGGAGGAGGCCTGTGGCTGCTCTTCTGGAGCACAGGCGGAGTGTGCAGCTTTGGGGGTCATCCAGCTGTCCTCCCCTGAGCCCTGGGTTTCCCATTTGTAAAGCAGAGTAACCAGCCACCTCACAGGATAGCTGTGAAGATTAAACAACGCGACACACGCAAAGCGCCTAATGCATCGTATGCGCTCAGTGTGTCTTTCCCCTTTCCTTTCTGGGACTCCTAGGAAAATTCCAAACAAGGAAGTAGCCGAAGGGGAGTCTACTTCAGTCTACAGAAGCTCCCGCTAAGTCACGATATCCCATTAACACTGATGGGGCAGATTCCAGAGCCATTGGGAAGCTTCATTTGTTCAAAACCATTTACTGATGCAATATCTCCTTCATATATATTTAGTTCTGCAACAGCCTCACTAGATAAATGCCATTATTATCTCCGTTTTAGATGAGAGAACTGAGGCTCAGGCAGGCAGAGTAAATTTGCCAAAGATTGGCATTTGGATGCGTCTGATTCCAAAAAGTTAGCTTAGGTTACCACCCATGAGCCTTTACACCTTGCTACATAGGGCTATTTGTAACCTTTGTAATTACCTCCAGCATCGCCTTATCTTTTCAGGAAGTTGGTTTCTCTTCCTCCACCGTGTCCACTATTAAGGTATGAAGTTTAGTGACTCATGAAAGAAGGACACTGCCTAGAACAAAGTCAAGAAAGCAGGAGCGTGTGACTCAGGAGAAGTTCCCCACTCACCTCGACACTCATCCCTGGGGAGAAAGGGGGACACGGTTGTCAGATTTTGGAAATAAAAATATCGCACAGCTGGTTAAATTGTATCTGTTAGCCCTGAGAGTGAGGGACGCCTCTGTGTCAGGCAGGGGATGGATTCAGAGGAGAGTCAGGAAGGGGACACATGGACCTCAGGGATCAGGTCCCTCATTTCTCTGAACTCAGTTCAGGATGGCAACACCAGGAGAGAAACCCAGGGAACCTGTCAGGAAGGCAGTATGCACTTCTCCTAGTGGGACGCACTTCTCCATTAGAACTTTGGGACAAGACTCCTCACAGGGTATCCTGACACCAGCACAAGGCACTGGGGCAACTGGGCAGAATGGCAAGGGCCAAGGGATGGATTAAGGAGGAGCTGGGAGAGGGCCAGAGGGAGCACTCTTGAGTCCCCTTGGCTTCCTCTGGTACAGAAGAGACCACACATCTCTACTTGCTTCTGAAGAGACCCAGTGCATAGTAGCTGAGGGTAGAGAGCCAAAAGTCCAGCATGAGGCTGTCCTGCTGAGTGCTGAGGCTGCAGGCTGGCATCCTGAGCCAAAAGCTGAGAAGCAGAGTTGAGATGGGCCTAACCAGAAGAGGACAGGGACCAACAGACAGCCTCCTCGTTACCCCATGTCTCGGCAGTGCTGAATTTTAGCAACAAATTCAGCCTCGTGATGAGCAGAGAAAGGCACCTCCCTGATTAGACTGTGAGGACCTCAAGAAATACAAAAGGCTCACCCTAGGACCCAAATTCCCTCTACCCAGGTCACCACTAAAACACTGATGCTTCCTCTCCGTAAGAACCTGTCATGGCCAGGAGGAAAGGGGGACTCAGGAAGACTAGGAAATTTCCTTTGTAGCAGAGACTTTTTAGGAAATAAGAGAGAATGAGTTACCCATTATTGACAAGTTTCAGATTGTGTGGGGTGTGTGTGTGTGTGTGTGTGTGTGTGTGTGTGTGTGTTTTCTCTACCCAGTGCGATGGAGGCCAAGAGCAGGAGGCGATCAGATGGATAAAATAAAGATATAAAATAAAGATATGTTTGTTGAACTTCCTGGCTTGTAATTTATTAACTCACCAACCCCACTACACAGGAATGAAGAAATCCATTCTTGGCAGAGTGAAATGCTGTACAAAACTACTGCAGAAAGAGCTCAAAGAAACAATGGAGGTTCTGTGGCTGCAATGGTGTGGTCAGTGGTGAACCAGGAGTTGCTGTTCCCACAGCGCCACATTGCTCCCATTGGCAAGGATAATACTCATCCAACTAGGGCAAAATTTCACTGGAGAATCAAGCAAAAGGCTGTGGTGACACAGAAGAAGGCTTTTAGCTGGGCCTTTTAGATAAGGAGGGTTTCCATGGGTTAAAGAGGCAAGGAGAGGTTACCCAGATGAGAGGGCATGGGACATGAGCCTGTAGGGCATGTTCAGTAACAGCAAGGGGCCCAGTGTGGCTGGAGTGTCTCTCAACTGTCCTCTGGTGCTGGTATCAAAACCCATAAGGTTTCCTAGAGAAGCTCAAATGAAAAGAATCCCCACAGGGACTTCTGGTAGAGGAGGGTTTTGAACCCAGGCATTCTAGGGCCAGAGTCCAAGTTCTTCACCGATTTGCCACATTGCCCTTCGTAGTAGCAGACGCTTAATAATCATTTATTAATTGAACAGCTGTATGAGTGAATGGTGGTTCTGAGTTGCTGGCAGTGAATTAAAAGATAAAGAGAGGGCCAAAAAAAGCAAGCAAAGAAAGATGAGCACACACAACAACGCTTATGGAAGTCCACAGAAAATTCCGCTGGACAAGGAGGTGCTGCTCGAGGCCTCTTGCTGGTTCTCACTCTTCATAAATGCTCTTATCTGTGTTTTAAGCCTGCTGAAAAAGGCTTCTAACATTTAAGCCCACAAACCACAGCATGACTTATCCATGTCAGAAATAGTAATTGTCATGGGTTTCATGTTGGCTGCATTTCAGGCCCTGCGCAGTGCTCCGCCACGGTCCCACCTAAACCTTTCACATCCCTGCCACCTCCCAGCATGTCTAGGACCTCACCTCAGGTTTCCCTGGGTTTATGGCTGCCTGAAAAAAGTTACAAAACAGAGGGGTTGATTATCCACACAGGACAATTTAGATGGGGCTCAGCAAAGCCTCAGGGCATGGTCTGGAGGCCTTCTGCTGAAAAATCTGATTTCATCCTCATGATAACCACTGAGATTGCTGATATGACTGTTGTAGTTTTTAGCTTATAGGTTTAGTTTTAGTCTTAGTTCTAGTTTTGAGGCGAAGAGAAGTTATGTAAATTGGATGAGATAATACAGTTTACCAGTAGCAGGGCAGGACTTGAGGCCAAGTTCTTATGGTACATAGGCACAAACTCTCAATCCTTTTTCTATATCCCTCCCGATCAGGCCAAACCATGGAGCTAGGGCCATGTCAACACAACACTTGAACCAAATGACTTTGAACTTGAATTGAATGAGTGGAATGAGAACTGTCTAAGCTCAATAATTCTCTGATTTGTAGTTTGCCATTTGATATTTGTTTATCTTATTAGTGTGTTTGCTGTTATTCATAAATTAATCAAATATGAGATATAGTATCTACAGAGTTAAAAACTACTTTTCTTTCCTTTGCCTTTTTTGGTCCAACAACATTCATGTTACCCGAAGGAATATAATCAATGTTGATTCTAGACATCCTTGTCATAAAACATCAAACTTAATCACTATTTGCACATAAACTTCTCATGGCAACTAAATCTAAATAAAGTTTAACTTCCTTTAGATTTTACCACACATCACTCCTTTCTCACTTAAGAATGATTCCCAGCTATTTCTCTCCATTAAAGGAATGAATGTTTGGATTTTTTCTAACATTTTTCATTTGATCTACCACAATGGGACAATGAGACTTCTTTTTCGTTACACCTTGGGTTGGGGCATCACCCACAATGACTGCTGGAACTTGAATGGGAGGTTGCTGGGGAGAAGCCAAGATTGGTAAACCAGATGTTGAGGACACTCAGCTGATTATGGGGTTGTTAGGGGGATGGGTGTCCCAATAGCAATGTCTCAGGGAGGCAGGGGGACTCCTCAGTGTGGGAGGTTGGGTATAACGGACGTAGCCGGGCAGCAGAAGACCCTGGGCAGCTGGGAATCCGTGCTCTGAGCAAGGCAGGTAGAAGCATCACGACTCCTGATGGAGAACACACTCCTGTGTTGGCAGGTGCAGAGAGTGGAGGAGTAAGAGGCAAAGAAAACAAACAGCTGAGTTGGAAGCTAAGTGACGAAAGCCTAGGAAAATGTTCATGTGGCCAAACTTTGGTGCAGAGACAGGCCACAAGAGGCCATGGGTCAAGCAAAGCCAGCAGGCCTAAACTGAAGAAAGTTATCTAATTCCGGGATCCATCTGCTGGAGGGGTGGGGGTCACTACCATCTCCTCCATGCTTTGCTCAGCATCGGCTCAGGGACCGGCCAGGGCCAGGTTTGAAGGGAAAAGGCCTTGACTACCTATAGCTCGGTGAGAATGCTGAAGAGAGGAACTGACACCATCTAAACAACTGACAAGATCTGAGTTTCTACCCTTGATTCATTTTAACGTGCCTTGCATTCCCCAGGTCTGGTTTCACCTAGGAGCTTGTTAGAAATGTCAATCCTCAGACCCCACCCTTGACCTACCAAACCAGAATCTGCATTTCACAATTGACTCCATGATTGAGAAGCACTGATCTGATCGATTCCACGATTAGAGGGAACTGTGTCCTTTATTCTGCCATTGCATTCTTCAGCAGTACAGGGCTGAGGAAAGAGCATGGGCAGGAAGACAAGGTGCACAATGGAGTTGTCACTTATTTGGTAAATAACATGGGCAATTAATCTCTGTCTCAGTCTTCATATTCTTTTCTGTGAAATGGGTACGATAGTCTCTACTTCCTGTGGTTTTGAGGATTATTAAGATAATTTCAAACGTATAAAGTGACTTCACGTGGGGACTAAGAAATGACAGAGAGTGCACACACATGGGAATGGCTGTACTGGTGATGCTAGTCCTTGTAATCTCCGTGACCATCGGCTGCAGCTGTCAGCAGCTGTCCCCTAGTGGGTTCAGCCTGCCAGACTCTGTGGGAACTGAATGGCAAGTTGGTGGGGCAGGGGGTGAGCCCCGCATGGCAAAGCTGGGGCATACACCACATAGGCTTCTGACCACCAGGGGTCTCTCACTTCGGCCCTTACTTCCCTGTGTCTCCTTAGTAGTCAACGCTGATGTCTTCACCTATGTCTCAGGTTCTGATCCCTGGTCCAAACCACACTCACTGGTGGGGAAGGGGGCGGTTCTAGAAAGGGCCTGGCTGACTTCGGCTTGGGATTTACGCTCCTTAACCTTAGGATGGTTTGCCTCACCCTATTAAGTTGCCATGGCTAGACCTGAGGTTCTGGAACCTAAGCACTCATCAGGATCAGCTGAAGAGCATCTCCGAAGCACAGGCTGCTGGATCCATCTCCCTGAGATCCTGGTTCAATGCGTCTGGAATGGGGCCCAAGAATAAGCACATCTAACCAGCTTCGGGTGTGGCTGATGCTGCTGGTCCGTGGACCGCGTTTTGACCAACACTGCCCTAGGAGATTCTGATGAAGGTGGTCTGGGGACCGCACTTTGAGGAATTTTCCACAAGATTATGAACTCGTAAATATGGCTTATTTACCTTTCTCCACGCCCTACCCTCCACCTGCCCACAGCCCAGTGCCTGACACACATAGGTGCTCAGTGAGTGAGAGTTGAATGAAAGAACCCCCACCAGTCTACAGCATTTCTGTTAGTCATTTAGGAACCGGAATCTCACCCTGGCACCTTTTCCTAGAAGCTAGGACCTAGCCTCTTGCCCTATCTATTAGTTTTTGGGGGGCGGCCATAACAAATTACCACACATTGGATGGCTTACAACAGCAGGAATGTATTTTCTCACAGTTCTGCAGGGAAGAAGTCTGAAGTCAAGGTGTCAGCAGGCCATGTTCCCTCCAAGGCCCTAGAGGAGAATCCTCCTGGCCTCTTCTAGCTTCTGGGGTCTCCCAGCCATCCTTGGCATCCCTTGGGCTTGTAGCTGCATCACTCTGATCTCTGCCTCCATCTTCATGTGGCTTCTTCCCTGTGTATCTGTGTGTCCTCTCCTCTTCTTGTAAGGACATCAGTCATTGGATTTAGGGCTCACCTTAACCCACTATGGGCTCTCTTGATTACATCTGCATAGACTCAATTTCCAAATAAGGTCACATTCTAAGGTTTCAAATAAACATAAATTTGGAGGGGACACTATTCCACTCAGCACACCCAGGACAGGCAGATCTGACCCTTCTGATTTGGAGTTCCACGAAGTCAGCCAGGATGCCTCTGCATTCTTTTTATATATCTCTCTTTCCTCTACTTATCTTCTGGGCTCTGAATATTTGTGTTTGATGGTGTGTGGTTCTTGCTTTCTGTTTTCACCCTGCCCTGCTGCATGCATTCTCATCTCTGTCTCCCAGGCTCCCGGGTGGCAGATCTTAAACTTTGAAGTCCCACACTCTCTTGTACTGGGTCATCTTCCCTCTTAAACCCCTCTGGGACCCCCATCTAGTTGTAGTTCTTAAACTGGGACAACTAGGGGGTGCTGTGGGCCAGGGTGCATGAAGTTTTAGGAAAAGAAGACAAATCTTACCAGATTGTAAATTTTTCTGAAAGATCTTGGTGGAAAACCAGTTTTAATTAAAAGAAATATAGTTATGTTGAAGAAATCAATGCTCAATGGACGTGGCTTTTTAAGAATAAACACAAGGGCTGGTCCTGTGGCATAGTGGTTAACTTCACACTCTCCACTTCAGCAGCCCAGGGTTCATGGGTTTGGCTCCCAGGCGCAGACTTACACATGGCTCACCAAGCCATGCTGTGGTGGCATCCCACATACAAGAAATAGAGGAGGATTGGCAGAAATGTTAGCTCAGCAACAATCTTTCTCAGACAAAAAAGAGGAAGATTGGCAACAGATGTTAGCTCAGAGCCAATCTTCCTCAGCAAAAACAAAGAGAATAAACACAAGAGACTTCAAATACATTTAAGCTTGAGTTGAGCTGCTTGGGTTCCTCTTTTGGGGACTCTTCAAATGTGACTGTGCGATTCTGCTCTGGGGCACTTTAGTGGGATAAGGGAAGATGCCAGCCCCTTAACTTTTGAAAAAGACCGTCTTTGATGTGGCCCTGTCTACTGGTCTAGCTGGTCTACCCCTTTTCCACCCACTACCCACCCAGCACTCTACACTCCTGTGACACCAATCTTCTTAAGAGCCTCTGTGCCCCCGGACACACTGTATCTGCTGGCTGAATGACCTTTGTTCCTCACACACTTGAATGGTCCTTATTCATCCTATCAGGCCGTACTCAGGTTTCACCTCTTTCAGGAACCTTCCTGGATTCTTCTAGGTGGAATTAAGCTCTCCTCCATTGCCCTCCTCTTGTGCGGGGCTGTGACTTTAGGAACACCATGGGTGGAACACATATGCCCCTGTCCTGCTGGCATCCTGTTGATTTCCCTCAAGGACTGTGAACAGTGTGAAGCAGTAAACACATTTCAGTCATTGTAATTTCCCTGGCATCTGACAAATGGACTTGCATAGAGTTTGCTCTCCGTGTCTGAGTATGTACTGAATGAAAGAATACATAAGGGCTCAATGAATGAACGAAGAGCCCTGGCACTTCCATTAAGGATCCTGCATGTTTCCTATGGCTGTGACCCATTGGCACAAACTCGGTGGCTTAAAGCAATACAAATTTATTCTCTCACATTCTGGAGATAAGTCCGAAATGGGTCTCACTGGGTTAGAAATCGAGGTGTTGGCAGGGTTGCATTCTTTCTGGAGGCCCTGGGGAGAACTCATTTCGTTGTCTTTTCCAGCTTCTCGAGAGCCATGGCATTCTTTGACTCACAGCGTCTTCCTCCATCTTCCAAGCCAGCGGTGTAGCCTCTTCAAATCTTTCTCCCTGACTATCCTGCCTCCCTCTTATACTAATAAGGATGCTTGTGATTACATTGAGCCCCCCTGAATAATCCAGGATGACTTACCCATCTCAGTCATATCTGCAAAGTCCCTTTTGTCGTGTAAGGTAATATATTCACCGGTTCTGAGGATTAACACCTGAACATCGCTTGGATTTGGAGGTGGGATTAGGACCTGGACATGGACATCTATGCGGGGGGGAGGGGGGGAGGGTACTTTATTCTACCACATGCAACTCCATAGCCCAAAGTCCCCTCCTGAACCACCTTCAGCCAATGACACAAAAGGGGCCGGCCTGCCATCCTCCCGGGTGAAGGAGCTCCAACGATGTTGACACCCTCCCAAGGGCTGGGCTTCAGAATCTCACCCCTGAACCTGTGACCATGCTGAGACCTCCTTGCCAGCCTCCTCTAACTGCACAAATGAATGAGTCCCCGGGGACGCCTTTAGCTCCCTCACCAAATGTGAAAGTAAGTGAGTTGCCAGATCAGAATAGCTCTTAAGGTGAGAGAGTGAAATATGTGAAGGCGGGATTCTACTTGGAGGATGATTCTGACAAAGGGAACGTGTTCATTAGTGTGGCAGCCGTGCCCTTCCGAGGCAGATGGAGAGAGGGTGTGCAGAGGCCTAGGAAAGCCTAACGGCACAGGAGTGTTAGCAATTTCACCTTACGATCCACATTCTGGGGAGCTCCAAGGAGGGGCCCACGGATGGGCCTCGTACCCACAATCTATCCCTTCCCCAGAGGGGTCTTTTCTGTTTGGTGTCATGGATTTGAAAGGAAACTGAAGCTGAGCGTTCAACGGCACAAGGTTTTATTCCATGGCCAAAGAATGGAGAAGTGGGAACTATGTTCGCAAATCAACTTCTCAGCACCTGGGGTGATTAGGTAGCTGTCACAAGGGGTCTAGGAAAGGAAGGGGAGGAATATTCATAGCTATTTGGGGAACAGGACAGGCTTTTTAGGGGAACAAAGGTGCCACTTCTTTTCCTTCCTTGTTTAGTCATATCCTGCCGTTGTCATGGCAATTATAAACTGTCATGGCACCAGTGGGCGTGTTAGGTAGCATGGTAACATATTACAGTGAGCGTGTAATGAGCTGCAGAATCTATGTCGGGTCAAGTCAGACTGCCATGTTGCCTTCAACCAATTTTCGCAGGTTTCGACTATACGTCTCAGCCATCTCCTCCTCCTTCTTCTGGGTTCCTGTAAGCTAAAGAAAACATGCGAGGCTTGTTCCAAGCAGGGTTGTGGTTAATGTCTTATGGGGCCAGAGGCCTGGGTAACAGGAGTCCGCCTCATGCTTCCTTCCCATCGCTCATTCTCTGCCTGGTGCAGAAAGAAGCCCCCTGACAATGCAGCCTTGAGGCTGGGGGTGGCGAGTGAGAGGGCTGGAGGGGACTGGGTGGGTGGAGCTGTGTGGATCATATTCCTTCATTTCTTCATTTCCCAAAGGTGTGCTGGAAGTTAGTCAAGTGTCAGGCATTGTGTTTGGAGCTCAGGACCAGACAGGCAAGGCGCTCAAAGCCAATGGGGAAGACGAGTTCCAACAATCAAAGATGGAGGATCCTCACTGGAATTGAGGTGGGGTGGCTGGAGAACGGGATACTGAAACAGCTGAGGACAGGAGTAGCAGCCCCCAAATTCCAAACTGGAACATTAACATGACCACAGCACTTTGAGGCAGAACTACTTGATGTGAAGTAGCCCAGTATTAGTGTCTGGTGGCAAGTGGGGACTCCAGACAGAGCAGCAGCTTCTCCAGTCTCTCCCTACTTGTCAGTATTTCCTGGCTACCGATCTGCAGGCTGTTCACGGAAAGCCTGTGGACTCCAATCAACCCCTCGCTTTGTGTCATCTCCGAAGTAAGCCCCTGTACTTAAATTGATGCAAGGACTGGAGAGAAATGTGTAAGGGGCCCCATCCCTGGCTCCAGCTAAATGCACTCACCTCTCCATCCTCGGGACCCGGTCCATGCTGTTGCTGCCATGTAGGGGCTTTCCTGCAGTCTTTGTTCTCAGCCTAGTGACATCCATTAAATGCCCCCTTGTTAGACGATCTGAGCCACCCTCTTAAAGAAGCCTCATGGTCCCAGTTACTCTCCATCCTGGACCTATGTGTGTGACCCTCAGAGCAAACCTCAGCCTTGAATTCCTTTTCTCTGTCTCTTGGGCTTTGTGTTGGTCCCTTTGTGTGTCCCTGTCTATGAAGACAAAGACCTCATCCACTGCTAGGGCCCCATTGTCCAGGGCTCTGTAAACACGCACTCAATGAATAAATGAACATATTCATGCTTGATACATTCTTGAGTGTGTTTCTTCTGTTTTATCAGAAGCTTCTGTCAAAGATGACAAAACCACAGATATCAAATATTTGGTTGGAGCAAAGCTGAGTGTTATGGTCAATCGGACCAATGGCAGACAAGAAGCAAACTCCCTGGGATTTCGATAGGAGTACCCAGGTGGGGAATTTTGGCTCCACACTTACCTGGATGATGACCTCCTTGAACAGAGACTGTGCCCAGTGCCTACAGCAGGGACCAGCGCTGAGTGTTTGAAGAATGCATGAGGGAGCATATTTACACCTTGTCCCTTTTCAGTGTTTTTGCTTCTGCTAGAATTTTTCTTCTTTGGACCATAGAAAGTCTGAGCCACTTTTGTGTAATTCCATTTCCTTTGTTCTTTGCATTTCTATTTATTTTTAGGGGAAAAAAAGCATCTACTGTGATTCCAGTTTGATTGTGTTATTTAGTGTCCCTTTCTCCCACCCCAAGAAAAAAGTGATTACTTAGAACTTTGATATATTCCTAGCTCTCTCTTTCAAGCAAATGGATGGTGGAATGTCTCCACTCCCTGCAGTTTTCCTTTCTAGGGTGTAAAAAAGCCCGGGGCTGTGCAGCTTGTGAAATCTTTCCACGGTCGTTTGAATTTTCAGACAGCGCCCCGACTAACAAATTGGCCCATCAAGCTGGTGTTCTCCATCCCTATTAGTAAGCACCAATCTCCAGCCCTATCTCACTTCTAATTGGAGTTTTTACTTTCTGGAGTGCAAATTTAAGCTTGGCACAATTAAATTGCCTCTTTGTTTATGCCCATTTGCCTATGATGGAAAAGCCACTAATTTTCCAACAAAGAAGCTGCTGGCCTCTACCAGTCCCTCTCCGAAACCAATTTTCCTCCTTCCTCCTCTTTTTCTTCTTCATCACCTCCCTCCTGGATTCTAATCCTTGTTCCTCCAATTGCTTGTTGGGTGACCTTGGTTAAGCTATTTAACCTGCTTGTGTCCATTTCTTTCTGCCTAAAACAATGGTCCCTATTTGGAATTCTATTTTTAATATTAGATGAGAAAATAGTTATGTGGTCCTCAATGACCTGCCTGGTACTTAATAAATGCTTAGGAACTGAAAGGTGCTGTTCTTTCTAATTCTTGACCCTCACCCTTTCCCTGCCCCTCTTTCTTCTTTTCTCTTCCTACGCACTCTTTCTTCTTTCCAGTACAGAAATCATTCCTCCCTTTTGTCCTTCTTTCCTTCTTTTTTGTCTCCCCTTCGTAATGCAGCTCCAGTGATCACCTAATGATCACCTTGATCAGAAGCTGCATTGTCATTCATCTGAAATGTTTAATCAAGTTCCAGGGTCCTTTGAACAGCTGAGCATCAATAAAGAGTTGGTTTCTAACAGTGCCGATATTTACAGCATCAGGACCATATTGCCTTGCTTCCTTTCCAGCAGCCACTGGATTACAGAGATAATCACAAAAGGGTTTATGTTTCTCTAACCAGGATGTAGGAGCATCAAAGAAACAACCTCTTAATCTAGGGTAAGATTCTTCTCTGGACAAAGCAAGTAAGAAATATGGTTATTATGCTAGGACTTGCATCCTCTCTCCGTCTGAATTGAGCAGAGGCTCATAAATTGTTTTCCCAGTGTTTCCAGGCCAGCTGTTAGCTGTGTTTGCTGACTCTCTGAATTATTGGCCAATGTGTTGGCACCTTGTTAATCATGGGCACGTTTCCATTGCCTATTCTGGAGAGAAATTCTGCTTTCTAAAGGAATATACCATTTGGCAAATCAGAGTTTAACACCAAATAATGGCCACCCGTCAGCTCCCTAAACGCTTTCTTAGCAAGCATTTCATTATTCCTTCAATCCGCAGCATTGCTTGGTAATATTTCCTCAATTTGAGGAAGCAGAGAAGTTTTCCAGAGTGATTTTTATGTTTACATGCCAAAATAGCCTTTTTTCCTTCCGGTCCTGTGTGTGTATTTATGTATGCAATAGGAACACTTGTTAAATGGAATATTCACACCATCGTCTAAGTGCAATCACTGATAGTTATTGGCCAGAGGATGATTACAATGGTGTCACGTTATAATAAATTTAATCCTGCCTTTTCTTGGGCCTGACCCAGTGCAGGAGTCATTGCACACACTATCTAATCAACTCTGCAAGGCTGGGTGTACAGTTCCCATTTGCACACAGGGAAACCAGGGCAGTGAAGGGTATAAAGTGTCAGAGTGAACAGGGGAAGATGGGGTGGATATTGCTAATGCAGCAAAGGTGGCGTGATGGAACTACATAGACCTGGCAACCCAGGACACAGGTTCTAGGAACATCCCAGGGCAATCCCTACTTGCTGTGTGGCTCTAACAGGGCATCTCATCTCTTGCACCTCAGCGTGATCATCAACGTGTGAAAGTGGGGATGCCTGTTCCTGTGCTGCCAGCCTCACAGGTGAAGACAGGTGAGGTAAGAAGGCAGGAAGCCAACTATTCTATGGCTAAAACAGTGAGGCCCTTCAGTAGTTATTATTCTGTCACTAGAGTTGAGATGGCATCTCAGGGAAAGGAACTGACATTCACTGAGCATTTCCTATGTCTTGGCATTTACTATTGATGTGGGCTCGGCAAGCCGAGGAGTCGGAAGAAAGATTTCTTGGACTATCAAGGTCTGGTAGCAGTGCTCTTTTATTCAGAGAATAGCATGGGGATAGGACCCATGGGCAGTGAAGAACTATAATTGAGGGTGGGGCTAAATTTATAAGGCATAGGTATGTGAGTTATTTCTTTACAAGACAAAGGAAAGATCATGTTAAAAAAAGTCATTAAAATGGTATCAGTGCAGGTGGGGTCTGCTTATTGGGTGGTCCTATAACATTGGATATGAATCAGTTCGGATCAGGTCAGGACGTCCTGTGCTTACCGGAGGATGATACAGATCAGCATGTGGGCCGGGATGCCTTGGGCCTTTCTCCCTGGGGCAGCCTTGATGCTCATCACTATGACTGTGATGCTTTTTACAAATGAGACCACACTTGCCCATGTCTGGTCTCACTGGAACCCTACATGAGAAAGCCAAGTGGATTTATTACTTATTTTACATAGGAGGCCCCTGAGGGTGTGGAGGTAAAGTGGCTTGCTCAATGACACGCAGTAAATGAGATGGGAAGCTCTTCAAAGATGACATCTGACCTCTCTCTTCAGCAGCAGAGCCTGGTCTATTATGCTGAGCTCACAAAGTCGAACACTTGTCCCCTTCTAAAAAAAAAAAAAGGGAAGAAGAAGGAAAGAAGGAAGCAAAGAAAGGGAAAAGAAAGCAACTCAATCAGGGATCGCTTTCTCGAAAGGATGCAGATAGAATGTGATCAGCTCACCTTTAAGAATCTTGGTAGTTCTGACCACACTCTTTGTTAAATATTTATTGAGCAATAACTTGCTATAGAAACCGCGGCTGTTCAATGGAGTTTTACTGCCTGACCTATCTCCACCCAGCCCTGTGATGATAAATAGTGCAAATCAAACAGGCAGTAAATGGAGAACTCTACTCATTGCCCCGACAGGTAAATGAAGGCTTTAGAGAAGTTACAGTAATTTGCTCATTTCTGGGTTCTGCCTCCGTGATGTTCCAATAACCAGGTAAATGGTCCCCTTGGCAGCTTAGAAACAAACAAATCATAGTGGGTAGTGGAATCCAGACTGTGGATTGAGAAACTGCCACCCACTGGTCAGATACTGGCTTTGGGACTAGCTCACCTGCGTTTGATCTTGGCTCCTCCTTAATCAGCTCTATCACTTGGGCCAAGCCTCTTAACTGATCTGAGTCTCGGAGTCCTTGTCTGAAAATGAAGATAATCACAAGTGCCTGCGGGATGCAAAGCACACGCCCTGTCCCTGGCCATAGTAGGACCTCGACTGGTGTGGGTTCCTCCTCTCCCCACACGGACACCCAACCCTCACCACCCCCGTGGTGGAAGAAGGCTCCTGTGGAATTCTGGAGGACTGGCAACTCACACCATTATTTTTCCAGATGACGCCCCCAAGCTGTTTGGATGACTTTCCTCCACCTCCTTTTATGAGGAAGTGACAAAGATTTTTCTGGTTGTTTTGTTTTTATAAAGTAGCCAAGATAACAAACCTTGTGCAGTGTTGCCTCTGCAATGCATATCCATGCTAATTAATAGCAGCCTCCATTGGGTGAGTTTTTTGGGAAAATAAATTACATATATTCAGGTGTCTGGTTTTTACCTCCATTAAACTTAACTACCCTGTTTGTGTCTTTTTATTGCTTTTCTTTTATAAAGACCATAAAATAGAAGCTACAATACCTCAGCCAGAGGCCAGGAGGAAGCCGCCTTTTCATATTTCTAATAGCTTCAAATAAAATATGTTCAGGCACTGCCAGCCATCTGGCTGCAAAAGGTTGTTTAGAGAGGCCCCCCTTCTCTGCCCTTGATTCATATAAGCATCTATTCTATTTTCCAATTCCTTTGCTGGATTAAATTTATGAACTGCTCAGCCCTTTGGGTGATGAATGTGTTGATTGTGACCATTTCCTCTTTCCAGTTTCCAATTAACATGATTGCTATGGAATCTACAGAGACAGCCTGGGTCCTGACACTTCATCTTGCAGCTCAGTAGCTGAGTCAGCACAGATTTCGGCAACCCTCTCCCACTCTTTTGTCATTTCCCTCCTCACACACCTTTTGGAGCATTTAACAATAGCTCAATACTATTTCCACCCGTTTGGAGAAAGAAAAAACTAGATTTAAAATCTGTCGATGCAACTTGTAATTTTTCTTTAAAAAACTCCATTCAGTGCAAGTAATTTTCTATAACATTTTCATACTATGGGCAGCTTCATATTTGCATAGGAAAATAGACTGAGCTTCTAATCAGGCAGTATTACAAGTGATTGCGATGCTTTTTAAAAATGTAAAGAGACACGGGAAAGGTAAGAGTAATAAAGAAATGGGAATGGCCCCAGGGTGCTCATGAAGAGGTGATTGCCTCCCACTTCTGCGTTATTTTAACAGCCCACATCTGAATCCCAGGAAAAGGGAAAATCTAAACAGACGTCTGTACTCCTCTTCTCCCGCCTACTCCTCCTTCTCTCACTTCCTTGTCCATAATCTTTTGACCATGATTGCCCAGCTCAATCAGCAATGGGCAGTTTGACACCCGTGGAAAGAATCCAGGGACAAATTTGTGGAGACAAGCTTGACTCTATTCTGGACCCCGCTGCTTACAACCTTATTATCTGGGGTGAAGATACTTTTATTCCTCAGTTCTAATTCTGGCATCTACAAAAAGAGAAAAAAAATCCAGCACTTGTAACTATGAGTCTGTTTCTGTTTCTTTATGTTTGTTGATTTGTTATGTTTTTTAGATTCCACATGTAAGTGAAATCATATAGTATTTGTCTTTCCCAGTCTGACTTATTTCACTTAGCATAACATCCTCTAGGTCCATCCGTGTTGTCTCAAATGGCAAGATTTCATTCTGAATAATATTCCATTGTATATGTATACCACATCTTCTTAATCCATTCATCCATCAGTGGACACCGAGGTCGCTTCCATATCTTGGCTATAGTCAACAATGCTGCAATGAACATAGGGGCGCACATATCTCTTCAAATTAGTGTTTTCAGAGGAGAGGTGGTTACCAGAGGCGGGAGGAGTTGAGAGGCAGGCAAAATAGGTAAAGGGGAGTAAGAGGTACAAATTTCCAGTTATAAAATAAGTAAGTCATTGGGATGTAATGTACAGCATAGGGAATATAGTCGAGAGTATTGTAATAACTTTTTATGGTGACAGATGGTAAATAGACTTATCATGGAGGTCATTTTATAACGTGTGTAAATATTGAATCACTATGATGTACACCTGAAACGAACAGGATATTGTGTGTCAATTATACTTCAACAGAAAAAGAAATTAAAAATGGAGGGAAAAAACCAACATAGTCCCTACCTCTCCCAGGTCTATTATGAAATAACGCCAGCAAAACAGTGAGCCCAAAGCTGGTACACAGTAATGTATTAGCTCACTGCTGAGACTCAAGACAGAATGCCTAGGTTCAAATCCCGTCTCCATCTCTTCTTGGCTGTATAGCCCTGGAAAAGCTACTTACCCTCTCTTGCCTCATTTTCTTCATCCCTTAAGTGAGAATAATAATCCTAGAATATATTTTACTGTTGTGAGATTAAACAAGATTAAATGTGCTGAGGGCTTAATTTGTGCAGTTATGTAAATGTAATTATCATCTAAAACAATTATCAATAGTCTATTACTACTTCCTTCAACCGATATTTGTTGAGCATCTGCTATGTGCCAAGTGCTCTTCCAGAAGCGTGTGAAGGCCCAAAGATAAATCAGAGCCTTCAGATTCAGCTCAAGCATCACACTCTAAGGAGAGCCTTCCTTGAGCTTAATCTCTGACCAGATTAAATGCCCTATCAAGAGTTTTCATAAAACCAGGGCCTCTTCTTTTCAGCACCTTTCACTGTTAGAAGTTTCCACTGTGTGTGTTGATTCAATTACTATTCCATCCGCTAAACCATCAGCCCCATGAAAATAGGAATTGTGCCTGTTCTGGCTCAATCACCAATGTTTAGTGAAGGACATGGTGGATTCCAAGAGCTCAACATTTATTGAATGTGGAATGGAGGTCCCTTCGTTTGAGGACTTGCATTTAGGCAGAGTTGTCAAACATGGCAAATTCTATAACAAAGTTGTATGTTAAAAAATACTATAGAAATTCAAATGATGAAGAACTCCACCCTCGGAATGGAGGAAATCTTTCTAGATGTAGGGTCTTGAAGGGTGAGTAGCAGTTCTTTAGGCTAAAAGGGGGAAGGGGCATCCCAGGCAGATGGGTGGAAAGACATGAAGGTGTTGGGGATTGATGGCATGGCTGAGCTCAGGTAGCGTGGTGGGAGGGGGTGAGGAGACAAAAGCTAACATAGGCACTCTTGTCTCTCAAACACATAGCTCGATGCCTTACATGTGATTGCTGCTCAATGAATATTTTTTCACTGAAGGTTAGCTGAAGGGGCCAGTGCTCATACTCAAGGAGAATACAAAGCACTTGGCTATGAATAAGCAGGCACGAAGGTTGCTATATTATTTAAGATACAGGTTCTGGCTGCAGTAAAAAAGCCCAAATAGAACAGTGGTTTACATTAGAGAGATATTTACTTTTGTCTCCTACAACACTCTGAATATAAACAGTGTAGGGTTGACACAGCAGCTCCATGGTGCTGAGGACCTGGGCTCCTTTTGATGAGGATCAAGGCTGCCCCAGGGAGAGAAGGCCAAGGAGTCCTGCCCTACAGACCAATCTATATCATCCTCTGGGAAGCATAGGACATCCTGACCTGACTCGACCTGATTCATATCCAAAGTTATACGACCACCCGATAACCAGACCCCACCTGCTCTGGTACCATTTTAACAACTTGTTTATATGATCTTTCCTTTGTCTTGTAAAGAAATAACTCACATACCTATGCTTTATAAGTTTAGGCCTAACCCTCAACCCATTGCAGCTCTTCGCAACCCATGGGTCCTGTCCCCATGTTGCAGCTCTTACTGCCGATGGGTCCTGTCCCCATGTTGCAGCACGTTACTGCCCATGAGTCTGTCCCCATGCTACTCCATGCTGTTCTCTGAATACAAGTGCACTACTGCCAGACCTTGAGAGTTCAAGAAATCTTTCTTTCAACTCCTTGGCTCACTGAGCCCCCACCACTTTCATCTTGTTGTTCTGCCATCTCAACACAGCTTCCATTTCTGGGCCCAAGATGGCTGCTCCAGCGCTCACCATGCTATCTATGGTGATGCCAGTGGGTAAAGAAAGAGAAAGAGCACATTGCTACATTACTTCAGCTTCTCCTCCCACTGGCCAGAGGCTAGCTGAAAGAGAGGTGGGGAAATGTAGTCTCAAACTTGCTGATGGTTAATTTTAAGTCTCAAGTTGACCGGATGCCTAGATATCTGATTACGCATTATTTCTGAGTCTGTCTGTGAGGGTGTTTCTGGAAGAGATTAGCATTTGAATTGGTGAGCTGAGGAAAGCAGATGGCCCTGCCAATGTGGGTAGGCATCATCTAATCCATTGAGGGCCAGAATAGAACAAAAAGGTGGAGGGAGGTTGGATTTGTTCTCTCTTTGCCTTACTGCTTAATCTGGGACACTGATCTTCTGCCCTTGATACTCCTTATTCTCAGGCCATCAGAACCAGACTGGGATCTATACCATCAGCTCTCTGGCTCTCAAGCCTTGGAACTACACTACCAGCTTTCCTGGATCTCCAGCTTGTAGATCATGGGACTTCTCAGCTGGCATAATTGCATGAGCCAATACTTTATCATAAATCTCCTTTTAGCTCTCTCTCTATACATATATATATATTTCTATCTCTATCTATCTCTCTATCTCTCTATCTCTATCTATCTATCTATCTATCTATCTTTTATTGGTTCTGGTTCTCTGGAGAACCCTGGCTATCAAGCTGGGTAACCATTTGTCCACCTAAAATTTTAACTATTATAGAGAAAATAAAAACAAATATTGGGGTGGCACTTAGCCATTTCTGCTTTAGTTGGCTTCTGTGCATGGCCAGGAGGCAGCTGAGATAGGAGTTATTTTAAGGTCCATAGATATGAAACTTGAGATAACTGGGCTCTCGGGAGGACTCTGATTCAACCTCCATCCTTCCCCAACTGTGCAGTCAGACTTGCTTCAGTCAAAAAGAGATCTTCCTAGAGGAAAGGGTTGATGGGGCTTATACCTGCTAATGTGAGAACATACTCTGCTGTGCATACACCGGTTATGAGAGGGGTCAGGGATCATCTACTACCATTAAAATGCAAAGCTTTAGAAGGAACATTTCCTTTATGAATTTGAATTCCTACGCTCTCATTATGAATATGCTTTAGAGTGTGGGAGAGAAATGGGTAGGCTTATAACGAGCTCAGCATGATTTAGGGCCCATGGGAACATGGAGGGGTCATAGTCTGCTTTATCTGTAACAGAGTCTGAGAGTTTGTTAAGCTTGGGAATGCCCATAATTCATGTCACATGGGGTTGGGGTGGTTGAGAACTAGAAAAAACATGAAAGAAATGCAGAGTCTGGGAAGGAGGAGAATTTACTGAACTCTTTCCTTCAGGATAGGGGGACGATGAGGGCAGTGGTGTTCCTGGGAGGAATCTGAGAACCTCAGACCTGGGGTTGTGACAGTGATAATTTCGTGACATTCCACATCTTTTACCAGATACTTTTCCAGCACATTTTCACTCTCCTCCCCCGCCTTCTTGGATGGATTCTACTTTCCTGCTTCACTGACTTTTGTTTGGACAACAGAAAGTGAGCAGATTTATAAGAGCAGATAACGCAAGTAGTACCTAAAGTGCTGGCACAGTGTGGCTGGGCTCCTGGATGCCAGTCATTTGCCTTGAGAAGTGCATGCCTGGGAAAGCTCCTGCCCCTTCAACTTGGACCCCGTGATGAAGACACATGGAGCAGCCTGGAGTCAAGCCTGCTGTCTGAAGGACATCTGCCCAGCAGAGACCAGCCCACATGAGCCAAACAGCAGTTGGCCTGTAGATCCATGAGCATAGGGATGTGTTGGTAAGCCATTGAGTTTTGGATTGTTTTATTATGCAATATTAATGCAGGAATAGCTCACAAATACACCAAGCTTCTGATTTTTTTTCTCTTGTTTTCCTGTATCTATCACAAGTTAGAGATATATTATTTCTTACGCATGGAATAGTCTATTGAAGATTAGCAGAAGGTGAGACATGAGGAAGGGAAGTGCCCTACATAATCATCCATGGGTTCAGGCTCCTTCCATCTTGGGGATCGGCCACATCCCATCCTTCTCTAAACCCTATACATCTGGCAGCAGATGAGTAAAGAGACTCAGTGAAGAGGGGATAGAGGGTTGTTGGAGATTGATGGGTTCTACACACATTCTGTGGCAAAAAGTCAGTCTGGCTGACCTAATTGCAAGGGAGACTGGAAAATATGGTTTAGCTATGTTTCCAGGAGGAGCAGAAAATTTGTTTGAGCAGCCATCAGCGAGTCTCTCTCATATGGGGAAATAAGATGGGAGAATGCAACCTCCACTATCGCATGAAAAAAGTGTCAGGGAGACAAACAGGCAGAAAGTGAGAGAGGAGCCAAAGTGGCTGTGGGGGGGGACACAGCATGTGGAACAGGAAGTGTCAGGAGATGAGGCAGGAGCGGAAACAGATTGTGATCAGGAGCAGATCGTACAGGACGTTGTAATCTATGTACAGGTGCGCACAACTGATTTCTTCTATGGTTCTAGAGAGCCGTGGAAGTATCTTGGCAGGACACAGATGAGTCAGATCTGCATTCAGGAAAGCTCACAGTGGAGACAGTGAGCAGGGTGGCTTGAGGAGGCTGGACCTCATGAGCGAGGTCAAAGGAGGCTGCTATAGTGGTTTGGGGAAGCTCAGAGCCCTAAGGTGAATGCCGGCTGTTGAGCTAGGGAGAGACCAAACGCTGGAAAACTTGGGAAAACCAAAATCCAAGCAGTGACAAAAAGACTCAAACAAACAAGACTTTGCATGGTATCCAAAAAGCAAGAATCAGCAAGTTAGAAGGAAAAATCAGCAGATTTCAGTGTCATAAGTAAGAGTTTAAAAAGGGAGGAATCGCCAGGTCTGAATAAAGCAGAGAGATCTATAGTGCCTGCCACATGGTGAGCATTTAGTAGCTGTGAGGTCCTTCTCTTTCACTGTGGCTCTCTTCCTTTCTTGTTCTGAATGCCAAATGTAGCTCTTTCAGGGACTCTTAGAACAAGAAAAGACCTTGAGCCTATCCAAACCAGTTCATCTCAAACTTCAGCCTGTAGCAGAATCACCTGGAGGCTTGTTCAAGCACGAACTGGGGCCCAACCAAGACATTCTGATTCCTTAGGTCTAGCGAGGGACTCAAGAACACGTTATCTAACGTGCTCCCAGGGATGCTGATGCTGCCCAGCCACAGACGACACTCTGAGTACACCAGAGTATGCAAATCACTCCTCAGTAGATTAGGAAGCTCAGAGACAGAGGGAGAAGAGAGGCTAGAAGGTACCCAGAAGAGTAAACTGAGCTTTTCCGCCCATTCCAGAAGCGTTTTCTTCAACCCTGCTACCTTATCATCTCCCCTGGCATGCTTCAAGAATTGCTTATGTTCACCTCCATCCTCGTGTGCATGCATCTCTTATCGGCAGTTGCTTACTGTTACAAGCTCAATTCCCTCTTCACATCCCTGTGCTGGTGGCTAAAAGCTTAATTGGTTAACCACCAGCCAAGACGAGGGAGTTCAGGGAGGGGCTTAAGCAGGATCAACACATCTTTCTGTCATCATTCAAGAGGAAAATTGGCTTGGAGCAGGTAAAAAAAAGTACAGTAGCAATCCCACATAATCTCTGTTCTTTATCGCTCAGGTCCAGAGTCACCTCCCAGGGGAATCTTTCCCTGCTAAGTGTCCCACCCCACAACCAGCCCCACCCAGGGTGGCTTGGTGCTGTTTCCCCATGCTCCTACCATTGACCTTCTACCAGAGCAGGGTTACCCTATGTTGTAAGGGTCAAGTTGATGCCGACAAATAACTGGTGGGCAAAGCAATGTCTTATTTTGTTACGTTTTCTGCATCCACACAATGCAAGGGTTCTAGTGTAACAGTCAGTATCCAGTCGGGCACAGAGAATCCATGGCAGGTAGCTCAATAAAGGGAATCTAATACAGAGAATTAATTATAGAGGTATTGGAAAAGCAGAAACCGGGGGAAAGTGAGGCAACCTGGAGACTAACAACTACAGAAAGCTGCTGCCACCCCTAGTGCTTGAGGACCAAAGTGGGTGATGGACTGTCAAAGCTCAGAAGCTGGCACTGCCCAAGGGAGTCAGAACTTTGGAAGATGAGCCTCGCAAGGATCCAGCCAAAGAGCTGGGCAGACAAGACTGCCTGGCAGAGATGAGCCTTCAGGAGGTCGCTGAAGGCATGGAGAACAGAGTCACCTTGGATCTGGGATGACCAGGAAGGAGTGTGATCTGCTAGGGTGAGAGCTGGAGTCATGAAGGAACCAGAACCACCGCATGAGACTCCCCCCGAAGCAGAGTGGGGAAGGCTTCTTCTGTTGTCCTAGCAGGGGTATTCCAGAAGCAGAGCCTGGCCTGGGGAATTGTGTGAGGTCATTTACTAATAGAGGCTCCCAGGAGAAATCTGTGTGGCCAGGGAAGCCGTGATAGAGGAAGGGAGGGATTTAAGCCCGGATGGGCTTCCAGATGAGGTCTAACTTCTGCCAGACCTGCAGGGAGCTGTGGAGTACAAATTACGTCCCAGTGTTTGTCCTGCTGTGAGGCATGGAGATGGACTTTTGTACACCCGACACGAGTCAGTGATTGGACAGGGTTCCAGAGGGCTATGTAACTTTGAGACACTTGCAGGTGAATCGGCTCCAGCTGCTAAGG
This sequence comes from Equus quagga, assembly GCF_021613505.1. NCBI lineage: Eukaryota > Metazoa > Chordata > Mammalia > Perissodactyla > Equidae > Equus > Equus quagga. The sequence continues at coordinate 9,112,953 of NC_060282.1, forward strand.
AGCAATCCAGCAAAGAAGATGCTAAGTGCAAGCCTTCAGCTGCAGCACACTCAGCAGCTGGGGTATGAGCATCCCAAACTTAAAAGAGCTCCCAGGGATCTGAATAGGGTGCCAGCAACTCTACTCCATACATCCTACTTTCCTATCTCCTAACATGTTTCACGTTGGCTGAACCTGACTCATGGAGTTAAACATAAGGGGCCTGTTTGCAGGGAAAAGGTGAGAGGGGCTGAATCTCAGAGCAAACAAGCAAATGATGGGTAGTAAGTACTCAATAATAATCTGCTAAGCTGAATTATACTTCCCTGCATGTTCTAGCCTTTTTGGTGCTTTGCAGAAATTGAATCTGTCAACAGCAGTTGAAGATTTACCATCACTAAGGAAATAGTTTTCAGTAGAAAATTATCATTTGCCTAAGAGTGCATAACAGATACTGATTTTGTGTCAAACATACTACAATTTACTCACAGACCTAAAGGGAATTGAGGGAAAGCCTAGGTTCAAACTGCAGTTGGATGGGGCCCATTCACCACCAGCCACCTTCTGAAGTGCTGAACCAAAAATGTTTTAGAGTTATTTTTTCCTTCTAGACGAAGATATGCATTTTCAAGAAAAGCCCAAATGTCAACTGAGGTGTGGGTATTGTGCAAACTTTGAGTTAAAAGCCTGGATTTGCAATACGTGGTTAATTACTGACTTATAACACGCCTTTACCATCTTGCAAATTTGTTTTATGGGTTGTTCCGAGAATTAACAGCATGCCCTGCCATATAATGGCTCAGGAGGAGTTCACTGTATGGCCTTGCAGTTGGTTGTTCTCATGGAGTTATAGAGGATATTTGCTCAGCATGTCACACCTCACAGCATACATTAGCTGATGGAAGCTGTCTGGTGTCCAAGGAAACTTTGGAATCCATAAGATGAAAACATCAGACTCTTTCAAGAGGAAAGAAAGAGAAACGTGTTGCAGCACTTTTAAATGCCAGGCAAAGTATTAGGATCTGTGCTCCTATCAATTCATCTTCTTCTGGTAACATTACTACAGGTTCTGTACAAGCATCCTTGTGATGCAGAGAACAAGACAGAGACTCAAAAGATCAGGTGACTTGCCCAGGCCACACAAATCATGGCAAAACCAAGATTTGAACCCGGATCTCACTGATTCTATAGCCTGTGACACTGAATGAGATGATAGTAGTGACATGAATAATTAACATCTAAGATTTGGGCCTTTATACATTGTGCTACTTCTACCTAGAATGCCCAGCTCACCTCATTTTCTCCTCCTCACCTGTTAGACCTCAGCTGAGTCTAACTTTCTGGGAAGATTTCCAAGTTTGTGAAATGTGCTTCTCCCATGTGCTCCTCAACACATTGTGCTTCTCTCATAATAGTGCCGATAGCTGATACCACTGTGTTCTCATTGATTTAATCTCTCTTGGCGCCCTGTGATAAGAGGGGCTTTCTTCATTTTGTGTAATTTAGTTTCCCAAGCACCCAACACAGTTCCTATCACGTAGAAGGGGCTCAATTAATATATGTGGATTGCCGGACACCAGACAGCGTCCAGTTATTATCCCATTTCTTACTTTCTGAAAGGCCACTGGAGAAAAACATGAATAGAGCACCCAGCACATGAGATTTCCTAATGAATGCTAATTCCTGCGCCACCTTCATCTTCCTATTACACCACCCAACTCTCTAAGGAAAATAAGCACACCACACACACACTTTATTTGATTAATTTTATCCGTTTCTTCCCCTCCAAAATTTTTATTTTAACTGCTAAAGGTTGGAAGGCGTTTACCAATGTCTCATATTTACCTAGTACTGCAAAGAACTCAGGCCTGTAGAGGGTAGGTTCAGTGAAGTAGAGTAGTTATTTCATCCCCGCAAGGAGTGTGTTATCTAGTTGTAGATTATACATCAGTACCTCTTTAAATACAGTGAGTAAAACAGGCTTTCTTCTGAATTTCTGAATAGATGCCCTCTCTTCCATATTTATTGTGCCATTCTTGTGCCAGACTCTATGTTAGCTCCTTTCCTCCTTGAAGGATTCTAAGCTTCTGATTAGAACTCTAAAGACTCCTTTTGACAGATAAGACCTATAAACTGATACTTGAGCTAAACAGCATGCCACAGAGCCACCTGAGTAAAGTATTTAATTCCTCTAGGCTCGGTCCTCTGGAAAGAGGGAGTAGTGAGAATGTAATCTTAATAGGATTATTGAAAGAATAGCAAGTGAGCACTCAGCACAATGCCTGGAACAGAGTAAAGAGCTGTTCAAAAAGTGTTGACAATCATCTTCACGATTATTACATTATTTTGTCTTATTTACTCTTTCTCAGTAACGGCAGGTGTTGAGGTTGGGGTGCTCATTATTGCGTTCCTTATATTTCCATAGAAATTGAGGGAAGGGGTTTTCTCCTGAGTTTACCAGAAGGAAACAGTTTGAGAAGAATAATTCTGTTTCCTCTGCCCACTCCCAAAGGATGCTAAGACACAGTTCTTACACAGCCTGCAGGACTCCTTTGTTAACGGTATCGCTCTACTAGTAATAACATAACTATCATATTTCATCATCACAAGATTCATTTTTTTCTCTATTGGTTAAAATCCATAAAGGAGGAAGGGTATGATTAATCATCAGTTCTTCTTCTAACTATTAGCCTATTTTTCTCTATTTTGAAAATGAAACAAGTGAGGCTCAAAAAAGTTGGGTCACCTTGAGAGAAGTGACAGAGCTGGATTTGAATCTGGTCCTACCCAACACTAAGTCCAGAGTAATCCTCTTTCCCTTCCTCTGCGTACGTTAGCCGAGGGGCTTGATTTGATCCTGACTATCCAAAGACAAGTCATTTGTAAATAAGCTCCATTTTCACTACTCAAATTTGGAAAGAAGCTCTGGTTCATTTATTTAAAAGTAATATTATCAACAAAGACTCAGTTTTATTATGTTTAAGAAAATAATTAAACCAATAGACTTTCTTAACAGAATGTTAGAACACACAAAGGTGACTTGAGTTTCTGGTCTGACAGGTGAGGAGTTTGGAAGTTGTCACTCCCATTCCCATAACATGATAAAAGCCAGCCAAACTGAAAATCGACACCTCTCCTTAGATCCACCAGAGAATTGAAGTCACAGGGCAAACTACTATGGCTAAAACTGGGGAACGCAAAAGGTAAATACAGAGAACCACAGCTTACAAGGCAGAAGCCCACAGCTGGAGCCAGTATCATTAAGAACACGTTACACTGTAATGAAGGAATTGCTGGAGGCTCAGTGTGGTCTAGCTTGAGAGTTCAAAACTCCAGGGAGGAAGCAGTCTTAGGAAGGATCCACACTTTAATGAGCTTTACCTCCAGGGGCCCCACCCTGTTGTCAGGGTGAATTTTGGAGAAAAATTCTCTCATACTTCCGGCAGAGGGAAGGGAAAAGTAGGCACTTGGAAGTATGCCCAAGACTCTCTGTTCTCCTTGATAAAGTTTCCTTACGGGAAACTATTTTACCAGAACCTCACTAACTAGCATTTTACCAAAGCCTAACTGACCTGTGAGAAGGCAAATACCCAGCTCCAGCCCCCTTTAGCTTTCCTGTCTCCTCTAAGCAGGGAGGGAGAAGGAAGCTGAGAAGCACTCATGAAAGTCACAGCCCAGGAACACAGGCTAACGAAAGACTGAGACCTGATCATAGGACGACAGATAGCTTGCCAGTCTCTCACACCTTACCATAGCGTCAATAGGGCTCCTGTACAAAGATAAACAAACACACAGACAAAGAGAACAGTTCAGTGGTTACCAGGGGGAAGTGGCCCAGGAAGTGGGCACAAAGGGTGAAGGGGAACACTTCTATGGTGATGGGCAAACAAAAATGTCCAGCTGAAATTTCACAATGTTGTAAACTATTACAACCTCAATAAAAAAAAAAATAGGGCTCCTGTATAATAACAGAAATTACGGCTAAAAGAACTGCAAGCTTCAGAGTTTATTTTAGGAGTCTCCAAGGAAACTCAAAGACAAAAAGGGGTGCACTAGAGGAAATGTTAGCCTTTAACACAACAGCTACAGCAAACAGTAAACACAGCCTAACTGCTAGACACGTAAGCATGGTAATCATAAAGAAAATCATTATAGAAGATACACAAAATGAAATAAGAAAAGAATTTAAATATTTCACTACAAAGAAATCAACTAAACACAAAAGAATACAGTAATGCAGAAAATGAGGGACAAAGAAGCTATGAGGTATACAGAAAACATATAGCAAAATGACAGAAGTAAGCGTCTCCTTAACAGTAATTACTTTAAATGGAAATCGATTAAACTCTCCCATCAAAGGACAGAGATTGACAGATGGATAAAAAAGCACATGATCAACTATATGCTGTCTCTGAGAAACTCACCTTAGATCCAAATACACAGTATATTGAAAAATATATTCCATGCAAATAATAACCAAAAGAGAGCAGGGGTGTCTATACTAATATCAGAAAAAATAGACTTTAAGTCAAAATAGGTTACAAGGGGCAAAGAAAGATGTTATGTATTAATAAAAGTTTCAATACAGCAAAAAGATATAACAATTATAAAAGTCTACTCACCTAATGACAGACCATCAAAATATATGAAGCAAAACTAACAGAATTGAAGGCAGAAATAGACAGTTATATAATAATGGTTTGAAAATTCAATACCTCACACTCAATAATATATAAAAAAACCAGGAAGAAGATAAGTAAGAAAAGAGAGAACTTGACCAACAAAATAAACCAATTAGATTTAAAAGATATATACAGAACACTCTACCCAATGACAGCAGAATATGCATTCTTCTCAAGTACATATAGGACATTTTCCAGGATAGACCATATGGTAGGCCACAAATTAAGTCTCAGTAGATTTAAAAAATAGATATCATACAAAATATCTTCTCTGATCACAATAGGATGAAGTTAAGAATCAGTAACAGAAATAAAATTCTCAAGTGTATGGAAATTAAACAACACACTCTTAAACAACCCATGGATCAAAGAATAAATCACAATGTAAATTAGAAAATACTTACAGATGAATGAAAACAAAACAATATACCAAAATTTATGGGATGCAGCAAAAGCAGTGTTAAGGGGAAAATTTACAGGTATAAGCACTTTTTTAAAAAACAAGAAAGATTTCAAACCAACAGCCTAATTTTATGACCTAAGGAAATAGAAAAGAAGAAAAAACTAAACCCAAAGCTAGCAGAAGAAAGGAAATAATAAAGATTAGAACAGAGATAAACAAAATAGAAAAGCAAAAGAGAAAATAAATGAAGCCGAAAAATGGTGCTTTGAAAAGATCAACAAAGTTGACAAACCTTTAGCTGGATGGAATAAGAAAAAAGGGAGAAGTTTCAAATTACTAAAGTCAGAAATGAAAGTGGGGACACTACTACCAATTCTACAGAAATAAAAAAAACGGTAAGAGAGTACTATGAATAGTTGTATGCCACCAAATTGGATAACCTATATGAAATGGACAAATTCCTGGAAATACAAAACTTGCCAAGACTAAATCACAAAGAATAGAAAATGCAAATACATTTATAACTAGTAAGGAGATTGAATCAATAATCAAAAGTCTCCCAACAAAGAAAGCCCTTGACCTGATGATTTCACTGGTGAATTCTTCCAAACATATAACAAAGAACTTACACCTATCCTTTTCAAACTTTTCCAGAAAATTAAAGATGAGAGAACACTTCTTAACTCATTCTAAGAGGCCAGAATTAACCTGATACCAAATCCAGACAAAGAACATAACCGAAAAAGAAAACTACAGACCAATGTACCTCATGAATATTGATGCAAAAATGCTCATCAAAATATTAGCAAACCAAATTCAGCTGCATACTAAAAGGATTATAAAACATGACCAATTGGCATTTTTTTTCCTGCAAAGCAAACATGGTTCGGTATAGGAAAACTGATCAATGAAATACACCACGTTAACAGAATGAAGGGGGAAAACACGTGATGTCAATTGATGCAGAAAAAGCATTTGACAAAATTCAATGCTTTCATGATAAAAACACTCAACAAACTAAAAATAGAAGAAAGGTACCTCAATATAATATAAGCCATATATGAAAAACCCACAACAGATATCAAACTCAATGGTGAAAGACTGAAAGCTTTTTCTCTAAGATTAGGGAAAATGGCAAGAAAGCCCGCTATTAACACTTCCATTCAACATAATATTGGAATTCTAACCAGAGTGATTGGACAAGAAAAAGAAATGAAAACAACCCAACTGGAAAGGAAGAAGTCAAATTATCTTTGTTCATAGATAATGCGATCTTATTTGTAGAAATTCCTAAAGATTCCTCCCCAAAATACTGTTAAAACTAATAAACAAATCAGCAAAGTAGCAGGATACAAAGTTAAGCCACACAAAGTAGTTGCATTTCTATACAATAACAACAAACAAAAAGAAAATTACAAGAACAATTCCAATTTACAATAGCATCAAAAATAATAAAATACTTAGAAATTAACTTAAGGAGGTGAAAGACCTACACAAATGAATCTGCAAAACATTGTTGAAAGAATTTAAATAATATACAAATAAATGAAAACACATCCAATGTCCATGGATTAGAATATTCAATATTATTAAGATGTCAATAGTACCCAAAGAGAGCTACAGATGTAACGTAATTCCTATCAAAATCCAATGATTTTTTTTTTTTTTGTGGAAACAGAAAAACTCACACTAAAATTCATATGGAATTTCAAGGAGTCACAAATAGCCAAAGCAATCTTGGAAAAGAAGAATAAAGCTAGAGGCCTCCCACTGTTTTATTTCAAAACTTGCTGCAAAGCTACAGTAATCAAGAGTATGGTGCTGGCATAAAGATAGACACATAGACCAAGAGAAAATAATAAACCCATAAATACACCATCATATTTATGGTGAAATGACTTTTTATAAGAGTGTCAAGATCATTCAATGGAGAAAGAAAAGTGTTTTCAACAAATGGTGTTGAGAAAACTGGACAGCTACATACAAAAGAACGAAGTTAAACACTTACCTAAAACCGTATACAAAAATTAACTCAAAATGGATCAAGACCTAAATGCAAGATCTAAAACTATAAAATTATTACAGGAAAACATACCAATAGCTTCACAACACTGGATTTGACAATGATTTCTTAGATATGACACCAAAGGCACAGGCAACAAAAGAAAAAAACAGGCACATCGGACTTCATGAAAATTTAAAAATTATGTATCAAAAGACAATAGTAACAGAGTAAAAAGGCAACCCACAGAATGGAAAAAGTATTTGCAAATCACGTATCTGATAAGGGATTAATATCTATAATATATAGGGAACTCCTAAAACTCAACAACGAAAAACCACACAACCTGATTTAAAAATGGGCAAAAGACATTGAATACACATTTCTCCAAAGAAGATACACAAATGGGCAATAAGTACGTGAAAAGATCCTCAAAATCACTAATCATTAGGGAAATGCAATTCAAACTACAACGAGATACCAACTCACACCCATTAGGGTGGGTGCTATCAAAACAACAAAAAATAACTAGGCAAAGATATGGAGAAATTGGAAGCTTTGTGCACTGCTGGTGGGAATGTAAAATGGTATAGTTGCTGTGGAAAACAGTATGGAGTTTCCTCAAAAAATTAAAAATAGGGGCAGGCCTGGTGGTACAGTGGTTAAGTGCGCATGTTCCACTTCGGCAGCCTGGGGTTCACCAGTTCGGATCCTGGGTGTGGACACAGCGCTGCTTGTCAAGCCATGCTGTGGTAGGCAGCCCATATATAAAGTAGAGGAAGATGGGCACGGATGTTAGCTCAGGGCCAGTCTTCCTCAGCAAAAAGAGGAAAATTGGCAGCAGATGTTAGCTCAGAGCCAATCTTCCTCAAAAGAAAAATTAAAAAATTAAAAATAGAATTATGTGATCCAGCATTTCCACTTCTGGGTGTACACATATATACGTGTATATATATATATATACACGTGTATATATATAAAAGAATCAAAAGCAAGGACTCAAACAGATATTTGTACACCTTTGACCATAGCAGCATTGTTCACAATAGCCAAAAGGTGGAAGCAACCCAAATGTCCATTGACAGATGAATGGAGAAACAAACTGTAGTATATACATACAAAGGAATGTTATTCAGTCTTAAAAAGTAAAGAAACTCTGGCATATGCTACAACATGGATGAACCTTGAGGACATTATGCTAAGTGAAATAAGCCAGTCATAAAAAGACAAACACTGTATGACTCCATTTATATGAGATACTTGGAACAGTCAAAATCAGAAACACAGAAGGTGGGAATGGAAGGGCTGGGGGGAGAGGGGGAGCAGGGAATTACTGTGTAATTGGTATAGAGTTTCATTTTTACAAAATGAAATGAGTTCGAGAGATGGATGGTGATGGCGGTTGCACAACATTATGAGCCTACTTAATACCACTGAACCCCACACTTAAAAATGGTTAAGATGGTAATTTTCTCTGATGTTTACTTTACCACCATAAAAAAGTGGAAAAAAAAAAGAACCCAGAGAGAAACAACTCTACCTTACCAATAGAGGAGCAAGGATAAGAATTTCATCAGTCTTCTCTTCAGAAACCACACAAGCAAAAAGAGAGCGGAGCTAAATATTTAAAGTATTGAAAGAAAAAAAACACACCTGGGATTCTATATCAAGCAAAATTACTCTTCAAATATAAAGGAGAAATACGGATTTTCTCAGACAAACAAAAACTGAGGTAATTTGTGGGCAGTGGGCCTGCCTTGCAAAAAATGTTAAAAGAATTTCTTCAAAGAGAAAGAAAATGATAGAGGTAAGAAACTAGAATCTACATAAAGAAGAGAAGAACATTAGCGACGGAATAAATGAAGGTATGTTAGTTTGCTGGGGCTATACCGTGTACTATAACAAAGTATACAGACTGGGTGGATTAAACAACAGAAATTTACTTACTCAAGATTCTGGAGGCTAGAAGTCCAAGCTCAAGATGTCAGAATGGCTGATTTCTTCTGAGGCCTCTCTGCTTAGCTTGTAGATAGCTGCTGTCTTCCTATGTCTTCACATGTCTTACCTGTATGTGTGTCTGTGTCCTAATTTCCTCTCCTTATAAGGACACCAGACTTATTGGATTGAGGTCGACCCTGATGACCTCATTTTAACCTAATTATCTCTTCGAAGACCCTCTCTCAAAATACAGCCACATTCTGAGGTCCTGGTGGTTAGCACTTCAACATAATGAATTTTGGAGGGTCACAATTCAGTCCAGAAGAGAAGGTAAAATAAAATATTTCATTTTTCTTATTCTTTATTGATGTAGTAGATAACAGTTTATTCAAAGTAATAATAGCAACAATGTGTTTGGTGATTAGAGCTTATGGATAAATGAAATTAAGGACAGCAATGTAAGAAAGAAAAGGAGTGAGAAATTGGGAACACTCTGTTAAAAATATCTGCACTCCCTGTGAAGTGGTAAAATGTATACTTCAGATCTAGGAGAAGCACTGGAAAATTTATTTTAAGAAATAAAATTGATATGTTAAGAAAGGAAAGAAAAGGACATCATGTAAAATGTTCAATTAACACCAGAGAAGACAGAAAAAAAGAGGTAGCTTTTAAAAAAGAAAGAAAAAAAAAAGGCAATGAATAGAAAACAGTTACAAATAAGATCAGTATTAACCCAACTATATCAATAATCACCTTAAATATTAATGGTCTAAATATACCAACTAAAAGAGAGAAACTGGCAGAGTGGGTAAAACACAAGACCCAACTAATATTGTCTACAGGAAACCCACCTTCAATGTAAGTCATGGATAAGCTAAAAGTAAAGGGGTGGAAAAAGATATTCCACACTAACACTAATCAAAAGACTGCTGAAGTAGCTATAATCATTTCAAACAAATTGGACTTCAGAGTAAGTAAAATTATCGGTGAACTACTCTCCAAGGCAGATACTGCAGGGTGGGTTACTTAAGACCCATTCCAACTTTTTATTTCCTTCTTTCCCTTCCTCTACTGTGGAGCAGGGAATCTAAGGACCACATGCCCAGTCCCTCTTGTAGGCAGAGGTAACCCGGCAACACTGTTCCAGAAAGTGGGACATAAGCAGACGTGAGCAAAGGTTTTAGAGAAAATTTTGCTTCCCCAATTACATAAGCTATTCCATTTTTCTCTGCTTCCTCCATTCCTCCTTTTTCCTTCCTAAATGTGATGGCTTGAGTTACAGTGATTATTTTGTGATCATGAGGGAAAGGCCAAGAGATTTCTGCAAACTTTAGCTCTCACACCCTTGAGCAGATGAATAAACATCCCTGTGTCGTTCTTCTTGCATAGAAAAAAAGAAACCTGTCTGAACAAGCTACTGTAGGATCTCCCTTCACTTGTAGCCAAATGTAATCCAGTCCTGAATAATACATCCTCCACTGCTCCCAAGTGTCAGTGAAAGTCTGTTACAAACCACAGCTCTTTACAGGGACTCTGTAAGGAAATGAAGGAAGAAGGAAGAGCTTTAGTTCAGACAATGACTAGGAAAAAGTAAATGGAAGGCTGAATGAGAGCAGGAAGCATGAAATGAAGCATATACTGACGCAGGAAATGAAGAGACATACACACACACGCATGCACACACACCCATGAACCTGGGTCCTACTATTACAGGAGCTGTGTAAATGAAGGATCACACTGTTTGAGGAGTATTTAAAGGATCCCTTAATTTCTAGGTGACTTAGGGACATTCAGGTGCAGATGCACCGAGTTCCTTCTGTCTAATTTTTATTCTTTAACACAAAAATTTTGCCACAGTGATTGCAAATCCAGACCACAATCATCCTAATTTGATGATCAAGAAAATGGTGTAAAATGATTCTTTGTATGCACATTTTTTAAAATACACAAAGTTATTCACAAGCATCTCATTGAAACAAACAAGCAAGGGGTGGTAAATGGAAGTCCATTGTAAAATGCTCGTTTTTATGTAAGCATTAGGTAGAATGCGTATTTTGTCTTACTTGGTGAGCTTTTCTATTATTTCATATGCCTGTATACACACAATCTCAGTTATTCTAACCCTCCTTCTTTCTATAGGGTCTTAAATTTCAGCCATTCAATCTTCTATTATGAGTTTGTTCAGGAACTTAATCTTCAGTGTGGGAGGAACCACCATCAGATGGAGGAAATGCTGTGTCTGTGTTCCCAGGAGACAGAGGTGGGCATGAGTGAAGAAAAAGGCAGAGGTGGTGACATGAAAGCCAAGCTTAAAGGATGATGGCACTTGCGAGGCCTCTTCGAAACAGATTCCACCATTCATTGAGGATCTTGCTTCCCCAGTCAGGCAGGGGATCAAGTGAATGAAAAGGAATGACGTTTGTCTGAATCCTATGGTGCGCAAGGGAAGATCCAGTGACCCTGGAAGGCACACAGTGTGACAAGCATGTGCTAGTCACATCCATTCACAAACAGCCACTCCCATTTCCCCCAGAAAGTCTCAAAATACTACTGATTTCTAAGTGTGTCATAAAAATGGGGGGAAAGCTGTGCTTTGTCATCCCTGGCCTTACCTTGAACCTCTCATCTACTGATGGGTCCTGGTTGCCAAGTGTTGGCTTGGATTGTAGGCAGGTGACCAATTCATCTCAAGTTGCCTGAGACTTTCCTGATTTTAGCACTGAAAGCACCTCATTCTGAAGAAACTCAGTTCTAGGAAAACTGGAAAGCTGGTCACCCTGTATCTGAGCAGGCTGCAGGTGCACGGAGAGCCTGTTGATGGCAAAAAGCTTAAACTTTGGGTTGTCTTGAAATGACAGATAGAGATGTGGGGCAGAGTTGCCTGAAATCCAGGTTTAGATCTCTGGGACTTAACTGGGGCCTGGTAGTATAGGTAGCTATAGTTGACTTATTGCTAAAAGCCACCTTTGTACATAATAACACTTATAATAAAATTTGCTATTTAATATAACTTATTATAATAAAGGCTTACTAAAAATGCTTCCTTATGAAAACTTGAAGGAGAAAGTAACCAAATAGATATTGCTAGCTAGAGGAGACAGAATTAAAAAGTGCTTAAGGATTATAGAAAGATTTTCCAAAATCACGACATGCACAGATTGAAGTGAGGTTTAAAGGTTTCAGCAGAAAGTTAAATGACTGAAAGAACGCACTCGAGGAAATGAAGGAGAACCTCACAGGAAATTAACTCTACAGAGCAGTGACAGTTTTGAGACAGCAGAGACGTTTCCCAAGCAGGTAAAAACATGAGTCTTGCTCCTGAGTTGCTAGATGACTACGGACAAGCTATAGCTGTAAGGGAAGAAATGGAAAGATTCCTTAGTTCTTTGAAAAGCCAGCTGACAGCCCTTGATAGCAAAACTCCTAATAAGTGATTGACAGCTCTGGCTGCTGAGCCTGGTTAAAGAAATCCCAATGAATTTAGAAAAGAAAATGTGCATAGCAGACCAAAATTTGCTGAGGCAGATATTAAATTTTAGCTTTCATAAAAAGATCTTCGATATCTCGGGAAAGGCTCAAGACTCTGGGTTATCAGATCATCAAGGCTAGAGGCATGTTCAGGCGGAATGGCTCAGGGATCCAGGGTCCAATATGCATTACGTGGATCAGATGTTACTTCCACAGTATTTAGATCCCAGAATGAAGATTTCCTCCATCAGGCTTACCACATCTCAGAACAATTCTTCCTCCTCAAGGGCAAAGAAGAGTGTGTCCTCTTGTTCCTAACTATGATTATCTCTCCAGATGGGCAGGACTCTCTGTTTTAAAGCACTGTGTTTTTGTGGTACCAATGGTCCAAGATCTTCAAAAATGATATTAACGATGCCTTAGGAAATTTATGTTCTCCTGATATGCCTCTCATACATATACCTCTTGAAAGGGATGTAGCTGGCCTCGGCTTTGTTCCTCTACCTCGTGATACAACAGCGAAACCCCAAACAATCCAGTTAAAACATGGGCAAAGAACTTAAGTAGACTTTCTCCAAAGAATATATACAAATGGCCAGTAAGTACTTGGAAAGATGCTCAACATCACTAATCATTTAGGAAATGAAAAATCAAAACCACAACGAGATACCACGTAGCATACTTTTTATCAAAAATCAGAAAATAAGTTTTGATGAGGCTGTAGAGGAATTGAAAGTCTTGTGCCCTGTTGATGGGAGCGTAAAATGGTACAGCCGCTATGGAAAAGAGTATGAATGTTCCTCAAAAATTAAAAATAGAATTACCATATGATCCAGCAATTCCATCTATGGGTATATTCCCAAAGGAATTGAAGCAGGGAATCTGATATTTGTGCACACATGTTCACGGCAGCATTCTTCCCAATAGCCAAAAGGTGGAAGCAAGTCAAGTGTCCATTGACAGATGAATGGATAAACAAAATGTGATGTATATACACAATGAAATATTATTCAGCCTAAAAAGGAAGGAAATTCTGATACGTTCAACAGCATAGATGAACCTTGAGAGCATTATGCTAAGTGAAACAAGGTAGCCACAAAAGACAAACACTGTATAATTCCACTTCTATGAAGTAGCTGGAGCAGTCAAATTCACAGAGACAGAAGGTATAATGGTGGCTGCCAGGGGCTCAGGAAGGGGAGAATGAGGAGTTGTCATTTAATGGGTACACAGTTTCAGTTTGGGAAGATGAAAATGTTCTGGAGATGGACGGTTGTACAAGAATGAATGTACTTAATGCCATTGAGCAGTACACTTCAAAACTGTTTAAAATGATAAATTTCATGTTATGTATATTTTACCACAAAGACAAAATAAAATGAATAAAACATGGTTCTTTCATAAAGTCGCCATGATGACCACTTTTTTTCTCTTTTCAGAAAAAGAAACTATTGTGTCCTGTCTTACTAAGATGATTGCAAAGATTTTCGGACAATCAGTGGATCTTCTTCCAAAGCTTCCATGAGTTAAGATTCTCTAAAATAGTTCTATCACCTTCATCCATTGCTTTAGACGCAGTCTGCCTTTAGGGTCCTTTAAGTATACATTAATATGAAAACGAGGCATCGCTCCTTCACACACTTTCATTGGATCCGGACTGTGAAGGTGAAGTGGCTGGAATCAAACCACAGCTCCTTAAGGCCTGGGTTGATTGCAGACTTCGAATGCAGTGCCGCTTGGTGAAACAAGGTGAGGGGATGACATGGGCTTCAGGGAAAAGGAGCTCACCTTGAATTTGTAACTGTGGCTGCTTTTCGTTATGATCAATGGCCCCTGGCCCCTGTCCACATCAATCTAAGACTTGTTTCCGCCTCAGAGCAAAGCCAGCCTCAACAACACAGGAGTCAAATCTGGTCATGACGCTGCCACAAAGGCTGCACTGGCCTGGAGCACTCCCACCCCGGGACCTCTGTGGTGGTGCTTCCAGCCAAACAGGTAAGCTGGCATGACAGCTCGCTGACTTGGTCCAGACAGGGCTGGGTGGCCCAGGCGGAGGTGATCTGCCTGGCTGAGTGGCGGAGGGCCAGGCAGAGACTTTCAGAGCCTGGGCCAAATTCTTTCCCACCGCTCATTCTGGGAATTGAGGTGAGTTACTTAATTTCTTTCCATTTTAGTCTCCTCTTTTGTAAAATGGGGATGAGACCTGCCTGGCAGGTTTGTTCTCAGGATTGTATGTGACAATCCACGTCACTTGTCTGACCCTGTAGGTGAGTCTTCCCTGAATCTCACCTCTGTTATTTAATATAATGTTCCGAGTAAAGCAATTTGCTTCTCGCCTTGGCACTTTTGTATGAGCTGCTCCGAATGCCTGGAGTGTCCTCCTAGTCCTTTGCAAACTACTATGAATCTTTCAATATGCAACCCGGATGTCATTCATTTTTCCTTAAGGCCACGGACCCTCTTACTCCTGTGGAGACAAACGATGCTCAATATTCTCTCTCCTCTGCTCCACTCCCAGGTCCAATTCCATATTTCTATTGTCAGGGTCTCCTTATTGAATTGTGGCTTGCTGTTTCTCTGTCTCCTGCGCTAGTCATTACTCTTTCCCAGTATCTGCAAACTTTTTGGTGGAAGGCCTGATGGTAAATATTTTAGACTTCGAGGGCCATATGGTCTCTGCTGTAACTACTCAACGCTGCTGTCATATTGCAAACACAGCTGTAGGTGATAGGTAAACAAATGAGTGTGGCTGTTCTTCCGGTAAATTTTATTTACAAAACAGGCAGTAGCCCAAACTTAGTCCATAGGCCATAGTTTCTGACCCCCACTCTATCCTACTCATGTAGCACAGAGCTAGGCATAATAACATTGGAAAAATGTATTTGTCCCAAATTCTGGGCTCAAGCCTGGCCCTGAAATGTCCTCTTCCATCCATCTGTTCTGTTCCTGTCTGAGATGGGCCCACTGGATGCCAACAGAAGTCCAGCGAGACCCATTACATGTGCCTTTTGCTCCAGTGGCTAGGTATTGTGTTTTCTTGCTTGGGCCAAAACCACAAGGACATCTGATATCAGGAAAAGGGTGTTGTTCATGGACTCAGAAGACTTGGGTTGAATTCCTAGTTTGGACACTCACAGTGTAATCCTAGGCTGACCATGTCACACTTTTCAGCCTCAGTTTCTTCATCTACAAATAGGCTTTGTGCTTACATTGGAGGACTGCAGTAGAGATCACGATGACAGCACACGTGATATTGCTTTATGAGCTGACTTGCTAGTCAAGATCATTATTACTCTTATTAGACCCAGATTGCAGCCTTCTTCCATACTCCTCTCCCTGGGCTGGTAGGAGAGCTGTGTGTTCATTCATTTATTCACTCACATTTAATTACAAATTTAAGATTAGAATATTGGAGATAAATAAGGAAAGAAACTATTCTATTGGGCCAGTACAGGCTCAACAAACATTCCAAGCACTGTCTAACTATCTTATTTATTGTCTAGTGCTATTCTGATATGTTCCAGTGATTTGGCCACTGGACAAGGGTGTGGGATGAGAGAAACCACAGTGCTTGCCTAGATTCTCAGAATCTGAGAAGTACTAAGTCATGCATCATCAATGGGGCTCCAGGAGGACAATGAGTCAGTGTGACAGTTTGTTTCTGTTCCACCAAAGTCTACTCTCCTGTTCTCCCCAAGTCACAGCCATACTACCTGTCTCTGCAGGTGGACATGGCCATGAGACTCAGCTACAGCCAAGGAAGTGTAAGAAGAAGTAGAACGTGCCACTTCTAGGCCTGGACCTTGGGAAAAACAAAACATAGGAAAGAAGAAAAAACCCTCCTATGCACACCTCTTGTTTTCCCACTTCCTCATGGCCTGGGAGGGGTATTGATGGGAGCAACCCTGCAAGCCACAGCAGCCTGGACCCCTTAATGATCCACTGGAGTGATCCCTGGAGTGGAGCTGCCCCTGACGTGGAACCCTCACCTTGGACAGTTAACTGAGAATAACACAGACCACTTGCTGTGTTGTATTGTGTTATGCTGTGTTTTCAGCCACCGAATTTTGATGCCTATTTGTCGCAGAATTTTCTTATCAAAAATGATATAGATATATCCACCCTATTTCCTTCCTTCCTTCACATCTTCCTTTCCTCCCTGCCTGCCTTCCTGTCTTCCACTTCTTTCCTTAACTGCCTAAATCTATAACCCTCAAGGTGAGATGTACTTTGGATGTAAGACTTCAAATTTTACGAAGTTAATGTGGTGTACAACGGCTGCTCCCTTGTGAGACCTGGAGCTTACACAATTTGGGGAGCTTCTTCAAGTAAAAACTTACAAAATCTTGAATACAAAATCAGGTACGAAAGCCCTGAAGTCTAAGCCTTATCAGCTTCTCAGTAGATCCCCCACCGGTGGTGTATGCATGATATACACAGTAATATATGAGTACTGGAAAGTTCTGCCTGAACCTACTAATCAAGTGTATTAATATTTCTGCACAAAAACTTGTGAATATTCTATCAATGAAGATTATATTTAGACTCCCAGTAATTCAGGTCAAGTTTCTTGCTGAAATTAGTTAAGGTCAGGTTTGGTCTGGCTGTCAAATGAAGTTTTAAAAATATAGCTTTCAGAGCTTTTTGGATTTGGGAATTGTGGATACGGGATCTGCATAACTCATGTTAAGTCCTTCTTAGGTACTGGGAGGGAAGGAGGGTACTATATGTACAATCTAAACCCCTGCCTTCAGAGAGTCTACCATCTCACCAGGAAATAGAGCGTGAAGTAACAGAGCTCCAATGTGGTTACTGCTGCAAAAGTAGCTCACACAGAATGAAAGACTTGTGCCACCCCCAAGAGTTTCCTGTTGATGAGCACAAAGTCCATAGGGAAACAGGAAGCTCGGAGAGTCTCTGAGCCCTACCACTGTGACATTGCCTGATGTTCACCTGGATGACATGGCAGGTCCAGGTGTTCCAAAGAGTGAGTCGGTTAGAAGCAAGCTCACTGAAGAAGCAGAGAGACCCAGCTCAAATTCTAATTCTTCCACTTACTAATTGTGATACTGGGTAAGTCACCTCTTTAGAGTCATCAGCTGTTATTAATGACATAGAACAGTTGTGTTACCGGCTACCATTTGTCGAGTCCTTGCTATGTATTGTGAAACATACTTGAGATGAATGGTCTCATTTAATCCTCCCCATAACCCTATGAGATAGACTTATTATCATTTTAAGACTAAAGAATTAAAGATCAGAGAACTTTAGAAACTCATCTAAGGTTCCAGTCCATTTGGCTCCAAAGCCCAAGCATGGAACTACTGTGACTCTGCCCCCGTAAAGATGGTAATCCAGAAAGTCATGAACATAAAATGGGGCTGAGTCGGCTTTCTCCCAGGCTTCTGCATTCTCCACCCTCACTCTAAATTTGACCAAGACACTGATGTCTTCTAGTCTCACCTCTTCCTTTCCAAGATGACATTATCCTAGATTTTAAGACAGAGATCATAAAAGACAGATCATAGGAGACAAGTGGACTATGACTAGTTTTTGTGGCCCTAAAAATATCTTAAGCTTTTTTGAAATTTCAATTTGGTAATTTTGTATAAAAACCTGTACATCAGCTTTCTCTTGAGAAACTGAGAGAAATGATAACACTAGGCTTGCGTTTTTCCACGACAATATCTGGCAGCCCCCAAATTTCAAGTAGGTCCCTTTCTTATACGTCTTCAGTGCACTCTGTACTTTCCTGTATGGCATTTAACATAGCTCATAGTTCTACATTTATTTCTGTAAATATATCGTATATATGCACTACTTGTTTCCCTGAGTAGAGCGTAAGATCCATGTCTGATTTGCTTACACCGTAATCCCAGTGACTGATAGGGAATCTGGTCCAAAGCAGGCAGTCAACCAACACTCGTTAAAGAAATAAACTCTTCTGAATTAATGAGGAAGAGAACATGAAGTTAGTGTGTTCACGTGTCCATTTCACCCCTATTACTATGGCAACTTAATACACTTAATAAAGAGCCAGGATTTACTTTCAGAAAGTCTAGCTTCGAAGCTCATGCTTTTAGCTACTCAGCCCTTCCATATGCAGCTGGCTCTCAGTCTTTTTGAAAAGTTGATTCATAACGGCCAAAAACACTTGCCATCTAGGTCCAAATGTTAGAAGTATAATGACTTCAAAGTGATGTCTTTCTGCCACTTAATGACCCTAAACATTAAAAAAATTAGAATTGGCAGGGCCTGTGGAGCTATTGTTCTTTAACTTATTGGGGTTTCCAAATGGTGGCTTTGTGCTGCCAACTAGAATAATATTAAGGATTTATAGGCAATAAAACATAGCCAGGTCCCCAACCATAACAATTGCCATGAGCTGCACGTGGGAAAACAATCTCTAATTTATGTTGCCTGATGAGACAGTGATTGGCCATAATCATACCTTGATTTTTATATATTGGCTTTCTTCAGAGGATCATCCAGTCCTTGAGCATATGGTCTATGACCTTCCTAACAAGTATCCATCGTAACACATGTAGACAGGGAAGGTCCATAATCCCCAGACCTTCTGTAGAGCACTCAACCCATTAATCCCCCACTGTTTCAGGTTGTTATTTGAGCGAATCTATTAATCTAACAAACTGAGCAAGTACCACAGTCCAACCCTGTATATGTGGCTAATCTCCTTAATGGGGCAACAGGACATCTGCAGGGTGACTCGAGTCATATATTTTCCACTAAGTATTTCCCAATCCTCCCAGGTGGAATAAGCTTCTCCCAGTCATCCTCCCTAGCGCCCTTAGCACTTTGCCAATTCTTCCGCCATACATGGGGGGCCTCAGGTGAGAGTCAGGCAGCCCTGGCTCATTGCAAAGGCACAGGTTTTCGTAGAAGACGGCCATGGGGATGCAATGGATCCACCCTTACTAGCGGTGTGAGTGGGGTACACCCATTAATTCTCTTATCCTCAATTTTCTCATGTTTAAAATCAGAAATAATGTTACTTGCTTTGCATAGTTGGGAAGAATATTTGGGGTACAGTATGGAAAGTACTTAACTATAGAGATGGTATGAAATAAATATCGAACTCCTTCTCTTCTCAAGTGCAGGAAGTGTTACGTACTCTTTTATTTATTCCCTTTGGCAGAGCTCCTGCTGAATTGAAGGAGATCAATAAAAACATGTTAAAGGAAGGAAGGGAGGAAACCTCAAAGTCCTTAAGTGATGTGGGTCATTTAATGGTAGCAGGAATGGAACAGATAGGAAATTCAGAATTTCACAAAACTAACCCAAGGAAAAAGAGGCTTAAGACATGTGAATGGATATCTCATGACAACAAGATTCCATGGTCAGCATAACCTCCGTTGGCATGCTTCGATTTGAGGATTTCCTGTAAAGCCTTTCCAAGAAAAGGCCCACTATCTATTTCACTACAGTAGCCCCCCTTATCCACAGGGGATATATTCCAAGACCCCCAAGTGATGCCTGAAACCACAGATGGTACTGAACCCTATTTACTATGTTTTCTCCTATGCATACATACCTATGACAATGTTTAATTTATAAATTAGGCACAGTAAGAGATTAACCACAATAAATAATAATAAAATAGAACAATTACAACAGTGCATGGTAATAAAAGTTAACATAGATCTTAGCAATCTCAGCGTACAATTTTTTTCTTTCCTTATTAAGTGGAGAACTTTTTCCTCTTCACTTAAAGGAGCACTTTATGGCTTCTCTTCGGCGTATCTGAATTGCCAACATCACTACTCTTGCGCTTTGGGGTCCTTATTAAGTAAAATAACAGTTCCTTGGACGCAAGCACTGCAATACTGCAACAGTTGATCTGATAACAGAGAGGGCTACTAAGTGACTAACGGGTGGACAAAGTATAGAGCGTGGATCTGCTGGACAGAGGGATGGTTCACGTCCTGGATGAGATGGAGCGGGAAGCCATGAGATTTCAACGTGCTACACAGAATGGTGCATGATCTAAAACTCATGAATTGTTTAATTCTGGAGTTTCCCATTTAATAATTTTGGTTGACCATGGGTAGCTGAAACCACAGAAAGAAAACCATGACTAAGAAGGGGACTACTGTATTTGAGTTTAGTGTTTGACATTCCATTTCTTTTATCATGAGAAAGCCCTCAACTTTGTCTTCTGTGGGCATCTCTTACCTCATCCAAGTCCCTGGGGTTTACTCTCCCAGGAGTCAATTTTTGTTGCAAATTGCCATGCAGGATGGAAACCGGAAAGTCTCAGTCCATTGGGGACCATTTTCTACTGCTTTGATGATATCAGTGTCACACTGCTAAAAAGCAGATGCTCTCTCACCATCTTGAAACGACACCCTTGACCTCTACTCCGGTGATATAAGCATGCCACCACTGCTGGTCCTGAAGTAACTTACACAGGAAGTGTGAGGAAAGGAGGACGAGGCTGTGCCTCATTGTCCACTCTGTCATGGTCATCCCACACCCATGCAGACATGCACTCCATATTCGTCAGTGTCCCAGCAGAAAGTCACACTCAAGGGATTTAACTGAAAAAAGCTTAAAAAAGGACAGTTTCAGAGCAGGAGTGGCTAAGTAAAAACATCTGTGTCTTTCTGAAGCTATGATTTTAACAGTTTTTTGTTTTTTGTTTTTTTGGTGAGGAAGATTGGCCCTGAGCTAACATCTGTTGCCAATATTCCTCTTTTTGTTTTTGCTTGAAGAAGATTGTCCCTGAGCTAACATCTGTGCCAATCTTCCTCTATTTTGTGTGTAGGACGCTGCTACAGCATGGCTTGATGAGCAGTGTGTAGGTCCATGCCTCGGATCTGAACCTGCGAACCCCGGGCTGCCGAAGCAGAGTGTGCAAACTTAACGACTACACCACCAGGCCAGCCCCTTAATAGCATCTTTTAAAGCCTCAATTACACCATGATGAAATATTTTTCAGAGAGTACTTTGACATATGTGGTCTTGGTCTTTCTCAGCCAACATCTCCCTAGGTTTGCAAATAAATGGTCATTAGCTTTTCTTTCCATAGTGGAGCCCATAAGAGCATGTTTAATATCATGCTAACAACAAGCCTGATTTGACGCACAGAAGATCCTCTGGCCCCCAAGTGCAGCCCTCAGATACTGCCTCAGTTAAGCAAAAAGTCAGAGGGAGGCTCAAGTTTCCGTCGCACAGTCTGTGTAAGAGATGCAATTGGTAAGGACTCGGCTATTTCAAGGTATGAAAACGAAAAACGGAAGTGCAATTTCACGAGTTGTGCCAGATGCATAAATTGGAGTGTGCTGTCTACTTCGTTGGGGACCTCGTTTCAAATATACATCCTCCAGTTTCCATTTATGGCCTCATGAATTCATTTGTTATTCCCAGCTGGACCTGCGTCATGGACTCCAAAAGGATATCTATAATCATTAGGATTTTAGGAAAGCGAGAACAGGAGACACTCTCTCCAGTATAATTTCCATCCTTTTGGACATATCCTCCTATTATTCAAACCTGTCAAGCCACACAAGGGTTGGTAATGGGATATTGGAGATGTAGCCCAGCCAAACAGGCAGAGCTCCAAAACAATCATATTCTGGCTGTGGGTTTTGGTAAGAAGATCAGAAATAAACATGAAAGCTTTAACAAAGAAATTTATCAAAATTATGCTGTGTCTGGTTCTAAATTTTATAAATATTCTAGTCTAATAAGAAGTGAAAAATGAAAGTTAATTTCCAGGTGGCTTTTGTTTTCTCATATGCAAAATGCATAATAGCACTTTCTTCACTGGAGGGTTTGAAGGCTGAATAAGAAAACTATTAATCACCTCAATCATTTGTTGAATGAGACAGGGAATAGATAGATAGGTATACAGACAGGTAGATAGATAGATAAATACATAGATAGATAGATACATAGACTTAGATAGACAGATATAAACAGATGGATAGCTAATAAATAAATAGAGATATATAGATAGAGACTGACGGCTACTCAGCGATGGTAAACATTAAAGCCCCGAGCTCAATGTGCAGCATTCCTTAAGTCATCAATACATATTTGTTGAATATATGGATTATCACAACAAAACTCTGTTTTGTTTTTTAACTTTCAGTCCTTAAACGTCACACATTCACACTTAACATTTATTTCAAAAAAAAAACAAGATGGAAGTTATATTTCCAAAAGATACATTTCCACTAATCGATTCCACTGGTAAATTCTTAAGCAATTACCCACAGCAGTTACAGAGAGAAGTCCTTCTGCCCGCCACCGAGAGCACAACCTTCTGCCAAGCAGACCCTCGTGTATGAGTTAGGGGTCCGTGGGTACATTCAGGTAGCTCTCTGACTGGGAGGTAAGAGGGTCTATGGGGAGTGCGTGGCGTGCAGGTGGGGAGGGTTTCGTGTATAAACCGGTCTATATAATTAGAAAGTGTATCTAGTTAAATCACTCTGTCTTGGTCATTTATGAACACAACCTGCTTTAGATGAATCTACTCAACTTCCAATAACAAGGACATTAATAATAATGATGATTGTCAGCACTTAACTATGTATAAGACAGCATCTAAGTGATTTGTGTGTATTAACTAATTTAATCTCCTCAACAATCTTATAAGTTAGGTACCCCCTTATAAGTCAGTGCCCCCTTTTCACTGATGAGCCAAACAATACACAGAAAAGTTGAGGAACCTAACAATCTCATACCTCATAAGTGGCAGAGCTGGGGTGTGACCCTAGTAATCTGAATCCAGAATCTAAGCTCTTGGCCACTACAGAAAACTTTCATTCAATAGTTTAGGAAATGGAGGCTTAGAAAGGAAAACAGTCCATAGCGCCAGAGCCACTGCTGGGAAGTGCCTTTTAATTTAGTCAGTACAAATCCACAAAATGCTTACTTCAGGCCAGCAAGTGGGCAAGTGCTTAGAGAGAAAGTTGAGAACGAGGCAGCTAAGGTCCCATCCTTGCCCTCACAGAGGTGAAACGTGAGTCAGGACACAAAGCGAGTGAGCAGGCGATGATAAAGTGGGTGGGGCTGTGCTGTGGGAGTGGGCACTAAGGCAGCATCCGGGCCCAGGTGAGAGCGAAGGACGACTGCATTAGCCAGGCGAGTGCTGGAGCCTTGGTGGGAAAGTCACGCTGCATTTAGAATAAAATATAAACTTCTCATCCTGGCCTCTGAAGTTTGGAATGGTCTGACCCTGTCTACTCTGGGAATCTCATCTTGGCCACACTCGCCTTGTCCTCTCTCTGGCCCATCCCACCTGCCTGTTTTCAAGCTTTCTTGAATATTCTAAGGTCTTTCCTGACTCAACTGCTTCACATATCCTTCCCTTCTGTTGAAAATGCTCCTCTTTCTTCCCAAAGCTGCTTGATTTCCTCCCTCAGGGCTGGCTTCAATGTCGTCTTCTCAGGGAGGCCTTTATAAAAAGCATCCTTTAAGCAGTGCCCCCAAGGATCTCAAGTTGTCATTGTTATGAATTGAATTGTGTCCCTTCCTCACCCCCAAATTTATCTGTTGAACTCCTAACCCCACTGTGCCTCACAATGTGACTTTCTTTGGAATTAGAGTCTTTATCGGGGTCATCAAGTTCAAATGAGGTCATAAAAGTGGGCCCTAATCCAATAGAGCTTGTGTCCTTAAAAGCAGGGGTAATTTGGACACAGACACAGACACAGGGTGAACACCATGTGAAGATGAAGGCAGAGATCGGGGAGATGCTTCTATAAGCCAGAGAACACCAAAGATGGCAGGCAAAACACCAGGAGCTAAGAGCGAGGCCTGGGTAGGAACACTGCGGACAGCTTGCTCTCAGGCTTCCAGCCTCCAGAACCGTCAGACAATACGTTTCTGTTCTTTAGGCCTGAGTTGTGGTGCTTTATTATGACAGTCCCAGCAAACTAACACAGTGATTACAACCTTCTTAATGGGTTTATTAGCCCACTTAACTCCAAGCTCTATGGGGCCAGGGCATGTCTGCTTCAGTCGTCAGTGTCCCTAACCAGGGCTGGTCCACGGTCGGTGCTCAGGGAACTCTTGCTGTGGACTGATTCTCCCCCCACAGCCACCCCAACCCCTTTCCTCCTCTATTCCTTCCCCCTTCTTCTCTGCCCCCTCCACTCCCCGTATTCTCTCCCCTACCTCTTGCTTTTGAAATGCTTTCGGGATGACGGGATCTATAAGTTTCTAAAATTTGGTCATAGCTGAGACAGGTCAAGAGACAACAGAGACCAGAATCTGATGCCAAGGAGACCCCACAGACCTCACCAACCCACCCAAGAGACCCTTGTGTAATTTCCTTTTGGCAGTCTTAGGCATAGTCTGCTTCCTAAGGATGAATCACAAAGAACTTGGAAAGTGGAGAGCACATGGCCCATGGCACTCCTCAAGCTTAGTTTAGAACCCTAGCTTTTCCCCTTTCTGATTAGGCAACCTGGACTTCAACTAGTCTAAAAACTAGTAATACTGCTTTGTGCATTTAGCAACATATGGTGAGTCTTTTTCTATGACAATAATTGTTGATTTACAACATCTTTCTTAACGTTTACGATAATATGGCACTATTAAAGAGAGATATATAGACATATGTGGCAATTTAGCCAATCCCCATTACTGTACATTTAGGTATCTTTCAAATTTTGCTATTACAATAGTTGATGTGATAAACTTTCCTGTATAGTCATTTTTGTGAACTTGTGCAATGATCTTTTTAGACTGTATTCCAATTATTTCTTTAGGATACATTTCTCTAGGATAAATTTAAGTCTAAAGGAGTGCAAAGTTTCAATATGTCTTCCGTATACTGCTCAGTTGCTTCCCAGGGAAGTGGGACCAATGTGTTCTCACAGCAGCAATATAGAAAAGCAGAAGAACAGCTGTTTCCCACACCAAATATTGCCATTCTCTCACGTATCAGCAGCCTAGTGATACTGAACATTTTTCCATCTCCATGAGCCATTGCTGTTTGTCTCCCGCCCTCTCCTGCTGGCTGGTGACTCTCCTTGATCACTTTGCCCCAGTCTCACTCTGCTATGCTCCATGTCCCAGGAGAGGGCTTCACCCAGGCTCTCCAACCCTCCAGCATCCTGCTGGGTTGGTCCAATGATGACCCCTGAAGGGTGTCAGAGGGCAGGAGTGCCTCCTGCTCCCCTCCACCAGGTCAGGCCAAGGGTTTGGCGATAGCTGTGTTTCTCTGTATATCGACACAATTCTTGTCTGGAAGCTCCCCTTTCACAGGCAGGTTCTGGTAACATTGCTCCCAGCATGCCCCTTCGGGCCAAGCATGGAAAAGGGCTCTGCTGTTGCTTCCCGGATGCTTCCCCATCCTTGCAGGTTTCTTAACCTGCCCAGCCCTCTACAAATAGCCCCATCATTGAGCTCTCTTCAATTACTGCTTTGGGTATGCCATCTGTTTCCAACTAGCACCACCGCTGTCTTAATCACTTTTCTATTTCAGCATTTACCAGTCGTATATATTTAAAATACATATATATGTATATATATACATATATTTCATTAATCCTTTGTTATCTAGTATTGTAATATTTTCCCTAGTCTTCTGATCCTCTATTGCCTTTTTTCTGTTTTTTTTTTTTAAAGGCATTTTAATACAATTGGATATCCCTAACTTGAGGCAAAGGGAAATTTAATTTGGCACAAAGCCTGAATTCTGAGATCATTTTACAGAACAGTTAGTATAAAATTTAGAGTAAACACAGTTATAGGAAATGGAAACGTGGATTAGGAGACCTTTCTGAAACAGAGAAGAGTCAGACACGATATAATGGATAAAAACGGTGATGTGAATTAACGCTTCGGCCATAAACTGAGTTTCTTTAAGTGATTCAAAGTGTTTGCTTACTTACTTAGGCAGATTAAACTTTCTCCTTGAAAATAGTGCTTATATTACTCACTATGTGTACAAGATATTTCCTCGCAGTTTACAATTCAACTAACATTTCTTTGAGTATTTATTATGAGTCAGCCACTTTCTTACATCTAACAGTATGAAAACTGTAAAGTTGGTCTTCTCACTCCATTCTCATTCATTCTCGTGAATTCTCATTGAACTTTGAGATCAAAGTTCAGAGAGGTTAAATAATATACTGAGAGTCATGCAGATAACGAATTAACCAACTTCTCGGCAGGAGAAAAATTTAAACCTAAACCTTTTGCTTTTAAATCCAGTGCTCTTGTTACAGTATCAAATACTTATCAAATAAAATATACTTCAACAGAAATCATGAATATTTAACAAAAATCAGATTTAGCCTACATGTAATGATGCTTCTGAAATGTTCGAATTCAGTATATAAGTGTTTAAAGAGATACGATAGTGAAATAAGAGCCAAATACAGTCAGAGAATTTACAAAAGTAATGAGTTATAAGTACTATGTTTAAATGAAACAAACGTTTTTTTAAAAGTCCTCCGTGAATAAAAATAAATATAATAAAAATATCCCGAGAAACAGGTTGCAGAGTGTGCCTATACTGCTATCAGTTAAAACTGAGATATCCAAATGGACTTAAAAGCTATTAATGGGAACTGCTTGAAATGGGTTACCCTAAATGGAAAGAATGTGTAGCACAGGAGAGGCTCTTGATTTTTGGTGAGATAACAAGAATTAGTGGACCAGAAAATACGTCGTTTTCCTCATTCTGGACATAATAGATTGTACAAGAATAGAATTGTGACCACAAGTGCAATATCAAAGACCCATGGGTGGGCCTCCCCTGAAGCAGTGTTGGCAAAACGTACAGCATTTATGGAAATTCCTTCCCTTCAATGCTCACAGTTACAGAGTTCAGCTGCTTCCATGTGATGCAAGCAACTTGCCAATAAATCAAAAAAGATAAACCACTCTGCCTACGCATTATGAACAGCAGTGCTAGAAACCACAGCCACAGAGAGAGGGAAGTTTCCTGTGATGACATGTGGAATAGAGAGGATGTGGTTGCATGTAGTTCAAGTTCAAGACTTCCAAATCGTTTATCTGCAGAGAAAGACAGCATCTGTCAAATCTGATGGCATTCACTGATGTATAATATATTCCAGAATCCAATTCTAGAAAGACGGCAACTTTATCACATACCTGCATCCCCTTCTCATGTCCCACTGCCAACCATGTCTATGAATTTGGGGTCAGCAGACACATGAGGCCTGGTGAGGGTAAATGAGTCCTTGGGACGTGTAGAAATCCAGGCAGAAAATGCTGCTGAAGGACTTCTGCTCCCAGGTCAGATGAGAGCCTGGAAACAAACGGAGAGAACCTTGGGTTGAAGGGTAGAACATAGGAGCAGTAGAAAGAGTGAGACTTATGGAGAGCTTGGACCCCCAACAGATTCAGGGCCTGACAAAGCACTTCTGGAAAGACTGTTGGTCTCCCTGGTTTCAGAGCCCCCCTCTAGGAACTGAACAGGTAGGCTGAGGCCCTTTCTCAGCTGAGTCTTAGAGACTATTAGTCTGTAGGGCAGAGAACAGTTGCCTTTCTCATCTTTGGGGATCGATGCTAAGATACCCCAGGAGCTGAAGCTGAGCCCCATTGAATGGACAACGGAAATTTGCGATCTGCTCAAAAGAGATCTAACAGCCAGAGAGAGAAAACACTGGAGAATAAAGACCAGTTAAACAAACAAACAAAATAACATTTAAGATTCCATTACAGCATGGAAAAAAGACTTCATAGAACCAGATGTAATCAATTCTCATTATTCACGGTAGTTGTTTCATAAAGTTGCTGGGAACACTGAATTAGCAAATACTGAACCATTACTGCTCGAGGACATATAGGGTTAGGTTTCTGCAAGCCTCTGGCGACAACATTCTCATCAATGGATTAGTACATAACTTTATGTGTATTTGTATTTAAAGATACCTTATTTAGTACCTATCGTGGATTCGTTTGCATTGTACTTACAGGTGAACCAAATTACAACTGATGGAGAGAGGGTTAGTAAAACAGTTCACACATTAAAAATGCATTGAGTTAAAGAAAGGCTTGAGTCTGAATTCTGAAAACCTTGCCCAATTCTAAGCAGGATTGATAATAGAAAAGACACACGCCAAGACAAAGTTTGACAATGTTCTTTGTTTTTGAATCTCAGGGATAAAGAAAAAGCATTGAAAGCTTCCACACGGAAAGAACAATAATTTACAAAGGTAAGAAAGATTAAACTGGCATGGAACTTCTCATCCCCAGCACTAAATTAGAAAATAGTGGGATAACAGTGTGAGACTGCTCAGAGAATGAATTTTGATCCAAGAATTCTGTGTCCACCCAAGAGGATGTTTATCTGTTGGTGTGAAAGAAAGATATCTGCAGAGCTGTAAGGATTCAAGGAACGTGTCACCTACCCCTCACCTGATGGAAATACTCAAGTAAGGACTCTAACCAAACAAGACATGAATCCAACAGGAGACCTCAAGACAGGAGAAAATACGAGGAGGAGGAAAGAGCAAGAAGTAAATAAAGATAGAAGTAAAGATAGATATACATAATTATCAAAAGCCTTGGAATGAACAGCACACACACCAAAGAGGAGTTCCTGAAATAGAAGTCACAGGCGACAAGGGCAAATGTTTAAAACTAGAAGAACAAAACTCCTTCTGTGAATAAAGACCTGAAGATGTGGGCTAGACCAGAGGGGAGAGGCAAAGATATTTCTAAATTCTTGTTACATTGTGGTAAGAAGATAGCAATGGGGTGGGTTAAACAATCTTGATTAGGAGTAATGACGGATATCTTATTTTCATATAATAGTGGAAGGATAGTGATTCTGAGCTTCACGGAAGGGAAGGTAATTGTAAGTGGTCTCAGAGAGAACAGTATAAATTTTAAACTAACAAAGGGAATAAAAAGGGCTGTGTAGTGACTAGAACAGACCAGCAAAAATAAAGGAGAGGAAAAGCTGGAAATAACAATGTTCAATAAATAGTAAAGAATGTGAAAGGGATAAATCATATATAATTGTTCTTAGACTATATGTGAATTGGTGAAGGCTGCCAAACTTGTTTTAAAAATAAAACCCATCTCCATATTGTTGACAAAGATGAATTGAAGACAAAGTTGAAAATAAAACAGATGCATAAAGATAAACCAGGCATACAACAAGAAAGTCAAAGTAGCAATTTTAGGATTATATATATTGAAATTACTCAATTCACACATTGTATACATATTTATAAATTACATGTGTGTATATTACTCTTTGTTCTTCTAATATATATTATACATTTTTAGATATGTATAACAAGCATTTTCAAAAAGTAATCATACTTATGACTACAAAAAAGCCTAAGAAACCCAAAAATAGAAATTTAACAGGCTACATACTGTGATCAAAATCATAATAACTATAAATAACTAATAAAAAAAAGCACAAAAAATTATTAAATACTTGGAATTAAAAACACGAAGAGGCAATTGCAACTGAAATTACAGAGTATCTAAAAAGCAATGAAAAGGAGAAAACTTTATATCAACACCCATGGGGCACAACAAAATCAATATTCAGAGAAAAATTCAGAGCTTATAATGGTGTTATTTTGTAAGAGGGAAGACAAATAAAAGGAAGTTAGTCCCCTTTTTAGGAAATAAGAACCAAAAACAAAACAAAAAGTCTGAATGAAAGAAGAATTATTCAAGTAGAAACTAAAATTAATGAAATACATACGAAAAAGATACATGTTTTAGAATAAATACATCAAAACCTGGTTCTTTGAAAAGATTAATAAAGTATGTAACTGCTTTGTGAGGTTGATTAAGGTAAAAAGTAAAAAGTAAAATATACATGGTTCAGAACAAAAAGGAAGGTTTGAACACATATATGAGAGAGACTTTTAAGAATTGTGAGTGAATAATATGTGTAAATCTATAGCAAATAAGGAAATCAATCTGTAAACAAACCTGGAAAAATGAGTATCTCCCAATTAAAGTACAAACTACCAAAACTACTTTGGAAGAAGGAGACAATCCAAACAGATTAATTACCACAAAAAGGATTGGAAAAGTGATTAAAGATTTACCCTTAAAAAAAAGCATAAGGACCAGATGACTTCACAACTCAGTTCTAATCTCTAAAGAATGGGTATTCCCAATGCTACTTAGAAACCTCTGACGATGCAAGAAAAATGAAAACCTCACCCATGCAATTCTTTAAAGCAGCATAACCTTAATACTAAGCCCTGCAAAAGTTCTGAAAAAAGAAACAACAATGGCAAGTATTACAAAAACTATAGATCAATTTGATGTATGACTTGAGATGCAACAATTTCAATATTAACAAATAAGATCATGCACTGGGACCTGGTAAGCTGGGTTCCAAAGATGCCATATCAGGAAATCTACTAACATAAGAACAGTAAAAATGTTGAAGGCCAACATGTATTTAGCACAGACTCTGCATCAGATACTCTGCTAAATGATTTACGTGTATTAACAAAATTGTTCTCTCACTTTAATCCTGTTTCGGTCATTATAATCATAATTAGCATCGAATTTTGAAGGCAAGAAATCCAAAGCATTAAGAAGGTAAGTTGGACTCCCGTGATCACAAAGAGAGTAAGTGGTAGGGCTGGAAACCTCATCCAGGAGTGTGGCCTCTCAGTCCTGTTCTTAGCCCCTCCACTGCAGGTGGAGGCGTGTGCTGGGGGCAGGAGGGAGGCAGGCTAAGATCATATGAAGAGATGCTGGGGAGGAATTTGATAAAATTCCATAACTATTATGACTATATTTTAGAAAAATAATACTAGAAACTAGGCAATGGTTCATTATTTATGAAAATATACTCAAACATCATTCTAAAATAGTGGGACTCTGAAGCTATTTCTCTTAAAATTAAGCACCGGATGGGATGTCCATTAACTCCATCAATATTCAACATTTCTGTCGGTTCTAGTAAACGCAGAATGACATAAAATGAAGTAATAACTTGAAACACTGTAAAAGAATCCTCAAGGATATTGCTGCAGCCACTCTAGACTACGCTCTTACCTCATTCATTTCTCTGCCCCTCCAGCATCAGGACCATGGACATACAAACACATGGTCACTTTTCCTGAGCCCATGTCCTCCTCCAGCTGCCACAGCTTATCCTTGCTCTTCTTTGCATTAAAATACATTAAAGCAGCTGTTATGCGTTTGCTGTTCTCCCATCTCTTTCCACTCATTTGTTCTTACCAAACTCAGAGCTGACTTTCACCCCTACCACTCCGCTCAAAATGCTCCTGTGAAGATTACAAATGACCCCCAAGCTGTTGGAGCCGTGGTCGATTTCGTCCTTACCGTGCCTGGGTGCTGTGGCGTACCAGCCACATTCCCCGTTGAGGGCCAAGGCACTCATTTCCACAGCTGCTGGGAGTGCTGGCTGCTCACAGCTCAGAGCTGGGTCTCTCCCAAGGGACTTCATCCAAGATTTTGTGGGGGGCAGCCCACATCCGGTGACTGGACCATGGAAGGCTACCAAGGCCCGCCACGTTTACCTCAGTTCAAAACATGTCTGGCTGGCCCCCCAGCTGCAGCCCCTTTTGACGAGGCTGAGACCTCTCTTGCAACTGCATTCAGCACTGCTTATCTTCTCCCTCTGCCCAGGCCTGCGTCCCTTGTGTATTTGGAATATTGAGGATGTGTATTATATATCTATAGCAATATCTATAAATAGATATCAATAAATAGATATGGATGTTTATAATATATACCCTCAATATGATTCCCCTTTAACAATTAATCATGTAAATCCATTCAAGGCAATTTGTATAGATCTAACTCATATACTCAATGACTCTCTACATATATATATATATACATTTACATATATATTTGATTTAAAAATCAAATATTGATAACGAGTTTTTAAAACCTATTATAAAACCTCACGTTATACGTATGCAGATGTGTGGAGGAGAGAGAGAGATTGAGAGAGAGAATGTGTTATCTCACAAATAGTGGGAGAAGGAATTAAAAAATGAAATTTTCCTTGTTATAATAATATTATGGTACTATCCCCATTTGGTTAAAATTATAAGGTTCTTCCCATATGTTTGCATAAAGAGAGGCCTGAAATATGGATAATAAAATTTTAATGAGGGTGAGCTTAGAGTGCTTGGATTTTATTTGATTTTTATTTTCTTCTTTATAATTTTCTGTATTGTTCAAATTTTTCACACTGAATGTGTATTACTTATATGATGGGGGGAAATGCAATAAGGCTCTATTTTTTGTAGAAAAATGGACTAACAATGCTTACAAAAGTAAATTTTTATCAGTTAACTCTTCCCTCCCTCTCATTCTGAGGTAGTCAGGGTTGACTGAAGTGGGAAATTAATGTAATTTCATATGTAACAATATGTGATATAATATGTAATATAATATCTAACAAGGGGAGATGCCACAGGCTGTGGGAAAGCGAAGCTGTTTAAGGAAAGGATTACAGAAGAACCCCAAATCTGGGAAGGGCCAGAGATGGGTGAGATAATACAAAGAACCAGCAGGGATGGTTTGGGACTCCTGCAGCTTTGTTTAGGATGTGGTGCTTTATTTCTAAGTCCTAGGTTCCGAGGAAACCTGTTAAAATAATAAAAATAAGACCAAACCATCTGTTTTGGTGGAAGTAGAATTGAGGGGCCATGAGGACACTCCACAATCCCGCCCAACCCCTATAGAAACTCCTAAAAGCCCTTTGCAAAACTCACAGGTTCCTAAGAAGCCTCATTTTCAGACGTCTTCTCCAGAAGACTGCCTTTTGACCATAGATCCCTTCTGTGCGCCACTGGGGTCCTGACTCATACAGGGCTCCGTTTCACTTAAAGGACTAGGATTTTGTCAGACAGCAAAGGAAACCACTGCCGCCAGATCCATAGGGGACTGTTGTGATGAACCCCAATCGAAGGCAGACTCTCCTCTAGTTTGAGTACTACAAGGACATAAGAATAGCCCACGATCCAATGAATTACCCTTCTGGCATTGCCATCTACAATCATCTATAGAATATATATAATGTGTATATATACATATCATATATAAGTATGTAATTATGTATGCATATGCATATGCACTGCCATATTAAATACTTGTTATGCATTATGAAGTCAAAATACACTATAGAAAATTTAAAGAAATTACACTTCTTGATCCACTTTAATTCACTAATTTTCTCAATGATCAATCACTGCATAGTGACCCCATTCTTCTTCGGGGGCAGAAAAGCTTATTTTCTTTCATTTATACTGCATTTAGAAATTAACATGAGCCCAACAAAAGGCTTACGCAGTCACTGTTCATTACTGCAGAATTTATCATAATTAACAACTGGAAGCCGTCCAAACAGGAAACAATAGGGGACTGAATCAAGAAATTCTGGCGCATCTCTTTGATAGTATCATATGCAGATGTAAAACTGATGCTGAGTTAGAGTTTACAGTGAAATCCCCTACACCTCACCTGAGCACGTGACAGTGTTATGTTAAAGTTAGCTTTTGTCTCCACCTGTTTCAGAAGTCTCACCAGTTATTCTCGGATGTCCTAAGAGAATGTCTCGTGTATGTTCACCAGCAAGCTCTGAAGTGGCATTCTCTTTCTGCTTGCTCTCCCCGTCCCTGACCGCTTGCTGATGTCCACTGCTTTCACAAGTCCTGCTTCCAGGTTTACCGTGCCCATTCACAAGTCTGGCCCAAGACAGCCATCTTTGATACTTCTGAAATGGCAGTCCTCCTGGATACCAGAGAGAAACAAGGATGGCGGAGTTGTAATGCACTGAGGCCTCATTGTATTTCTAAGAGAACTTGGGGAACCATACCTTTTATGAAGTTCTATCATAAGACTTCCTCTTCAAATTTAACCTGAAGGTCCTCAGCCTCAGACGTAAGTCAATGTGGCCGCCTCAATGACTTGACAATGTCCCTGCTCTCTGCACTCTCATTTTTCCCCCTCCCATCAATGAAGTCTCCCTTTTATCTGCAAACCATGAAAGAAAATATCTACCTGAGGACCTTCTCCTCCTTCCCTCGGTAGACATGCCTGACCTCACCGGCGGTCACCAAGCTAGGCCAAGTTCAAGTTCTTCCCTCCTCTCCAAAAACATGTAAAAATAGACCTGTGAATCACTCTAAGTGAAAACAGCAGGTGGAGATATTTTAGAGAATCTTGTGCAGGAAATTACTTGAACAGAGATACAGAATATGGGAGACTTGTTCCACTAATTTCTCCACTTTCCCATTTTCTCAATAATGAAATTTACTTCAGTCATGAGGGAAATAATAAAAATGTATGAAAGATAAAAGTCATTTAATGTTTGAATAATAAACATATGTGTATGCAGTAGGTGCCAGATACCTAAATGTTATTGCATCTAGTCTTTACAATAAACCTGCAAGATAACTGCTATTATTCCAATTTTATGGATGAGAAACAGAGGCTCAGTAGAATTCCCGAGGGTATATAGCAAGTGATACGGACATTTATTTTTTTCTCTGACTCCACTCCTTTTGACTGGGAACTTCATAATCTTTTGAGGAAAATTGTTCTTCCTTCCACACCAACTATGCGCTGCTAGTGCCATTGATAATCCTGCCCACCCGGCCACTGTTAATTGGTCAAAGGGTGAGCATGTGACCTGTGTTGAACCAATCAGATTTTTTTCCTGAGGTGTTTGAATTGTTACTATGGGAAGCAAGCTAGTCCCCTCTCCAGTGGCCAACTTGTGAACTGTGAGGTTCTGGAGCTGGGGAATCCATGGTCCTTGGCAGGATTAGATCTACAGGAGGATCACACGAAACCCAGACCCAGGGACAGAAGACAGCACACACACCCCTGATTTTCTCTGGGCCTCAATTCTCCAGTGAGATGCTCAGCAATCTCTCTCTTTGCCTTGGCTCAGTCAGGCTGGCTTTCTTATGTTTGTAACACTTGCAAATAAAAGGCCATATGCCGTATAACAGATAAGTGGAGAGCCAGCATCCAAACAAGATTCCAAACCCCCACCCCATTCTTTACACAGCCCTATAACATGGAAGTCCTGTGCCATCCGTGACATAGGTGAATACAGAACTCAGGGACAGAGTGACAGGGTCATTAGTTATAGGTCACAGATCCTCAGGTCAGTACCACTCCCTTTGACCTGAACTTTCAAGATGTGATTTGCACCACTCATGTTTCATAAACACTGACCTCAACTGGGCTCCCACTCTCAGGATTACATTAGTTCCCAAATTGAATTTCCTGTTCTTTATGTCCTCATGCCTTCTCTGGCTCAGAGAGACGAAGGGCTGTTCGTGATGGAACAGAGAGTACAGCAAGGCAGCCTCAGATGGGGAGAGGGTGACTGACCTGAGCCCTAAGACATGCTCTATCATTTCTCAAGCCCCGAGAAGCTTGCCTTGGGTCTGGCATAGATCCCTGCCAGGCTTGGAGCACTGGCCTTTAAGTACAAGCAGTGCCTGCCCTGACCCCGCCTCCACCTCTCACTCACCTCCACGCCTGTCCTCGTTTCTCGAGCCCTGCAGGTTTCAGATCAAGTGCCAGGAATTGGAAACCTTGCCCGAGCAGAAGCTGAGTGGCGCAGTGGAAGCATTACTTGGGCAAAGTGAGCAAATTGAGCAAACACAGGTTCAGTCTCTTCCAAGACCAGTTCCCTGACCTTGAATAAGTTACTAATCTGCTTTGGGTCTCTATTTTCTTCTCCAGGAAAGGGTGTAACTGGGCCGATAAGAAAATGTCAAGGGCTTTTCACTGGAAGAGTTCCCTCCCCTCTGCTCCTTTGTTTCTGCCTGGAGCATATCATGTTTTCAGCAAATATTTATTGAATGAGTGAGTGAATGTCTCCATTTGACACTGTCTTGCCTGACCGTTGAGAGTGTAGCTCTGACTATCCCACTGAACTCTCTGATCCTTTGGGTGATATTTATTGAGCACATACTATGTGCTAAGGCCTACGCCACGTACATTCTTTCTCTTCATCTCTGAATTTCTCATATCACCTTCTATAACAATAACTAACATGCTACAGGAGGAAACCAGGGTGCTCAGGAGGAAGAAATTGCCCTAACATAACACAAGAGAGCTCAGTAAAGTGAGAGGGGAATTTCCTCCCTGCTCCCCACCACCTACACCTGGCAAGATGTGGAAGCAGCACACCTGGACAGACAGCCAGGCTCTGTAAGTCGCATCCTGCCCTGAGCCTCTGCCCACTCATTCCGTGGAGTTGCTATGAGGACTAATGAGAAAATGCTTATGTGACACTGACACACAGTAAGTGCTCAGTTACTGCTCCATTACAATCATAGTCTCACTGTTGTTGCATCTTTAGAACTAAGAAAATCATGAAATCACGAAAACCGAGTAGCAACTTAATTTGGTAAAACAAAAAAAAAATCTATTTCTGACTTTCCTTTGGTTCATCCATCTTCCTTTTTCTCTGTTCAGGACTGGTTGTTACAGGCTAAGTGGAGATGTGTTTAGATGATGCTAAATTAGCTTTTTTAATATACAAAACAACCCAACTATTTGAGCTGGCGGTGTATATATGGAAAAGATGGCAGCTCCACTGAATACTTCTGTTATGAAAAGAGAGCAGGAAAAGAGAGTTATGTTTTTGCTGAGCCTGTTTTGAATTTGATGATCTGTCCTCATGCTCAATCCAGAAACTCAACTTCTTGCAGTAGTCAATCAGAAGAACTGCAGATAGATCTGTGAAGGCCTCCCAGGAACTGGAACTCTTAGTTAGGAGGGGCCACTCTAGGATCCATCTTGCTGTTGATTTCGAGTTTGTGTCTCTAAGAAATGACTCTCTGACCTATGGCAGAATCCTGTGAACTGAAAGTTCTTCTAACCACAGAACACGGGATGCAAAACTGAAAGGCAGGTGGCCCCTGTTTTATCTTGCCTTTTCCTGGAGAGGAGGTACATATGTGTAGATGTGGACACTCTCTTTGCTGGAGGGCTATTGCAAGCTATTGCAAGTATAGAATCATGGGATGCTATGCTGGTCACTCCAGATCTCTGACACTACATTCAGGTCCAAGTATTAGTTTGTCTGAGAACGCACACACAAGGGTTCATCCAGGGCAGGGTCACCAGAATGTTGACGGGGATCAAAAGGATATTGTAGGAGGGACATTGAAAATGGAACTAATTAACGCAAAGAAAATGAGTCTGGGAATGTGTTAACGTTTAAAGTATCTTAAAGACTGTTATGGGAAGAGCAATGTGTTTATTCTAGGTACAAACCAAGGTAGGTTTAGGGTAAATGCATAGAACAATGGGGGAGGACATTTGTTTCAGTCTAAAGAGGGTATTTTCTCTCTCACAGTTGTCCAGGGGTGGGTTGGGCCGCTTCAAGAAGTGAGTTCCACCAATGGAGGTGTTTAAATATAGTTACATGCATGTAGTAATAGAGTAGAGGGGATTCAGATGCTGCTTGGGAGTGGGATCCTAAAATTTCCTTTCCATTTCTTAGCTTCTGTGAATCTATAAAACCCACCAACCACCCCTCTTACTCCAACCTAGGGGTGAAGTTATCTCATTCAATATGCTAGAGAAGTATTTGTTACGCAAAGTTTAAGGTCATGGATATAGACAGATGCTGTGTTAACCAACAGATAAATGGCAGAATATAGATAATGGAGAGGATCGCTGAGGACTTCAGCATCCGGGAGAAATGGGATTATTAGCTCAGAATCCAGCTGTGGCTCATGGAAATCATAAGCTCTCCTTAGCATGTGCCCAATTCCAGAGACTTGTCCACCCGTGGCCTCCTCCACCTCTGGTTCCTGGGTCCATGCCCTCTCTGCTTTTGATCTGTAAAAATCTGCATACCAAGCTTGGTAAAGCCTTGCTTTCCCCAAAGAAATGCACTGTGACCAAGAGAGTTAGTGATCTTTACAAAAGATGGGAAGAAGGAGAAGGGAGTTAAGGGGACTTTCCTTTTCTCTAAAAGTCCTTCTCTGGCCACCTCTCCATGAGTCATTACTGCCCTATGCAGTTATCAGCTGCCTCCTTTCTCTTTCCTCCTTGATTTTCAAGACAGAAATTCACATTTTTCTCCTTCTGTCAGGCAAAATGCCTTTCCCTTCCTAGCTAACTTTGGCAGCAGCGGCTCCTTCCCAGGTTACTGATGGTG
Organism: Equus quagga; assembly: GCF_021613505.1. NCBI lineage: Eukaryota > Metazoa > Chordata > Mammalia > Perissodactyla > Equidae > Equus > Equus quagga. Next base: position 9,151,541 of record NC_060282.1, read on the forward strand.
GGAGTCTGAGCTGGGCTCTGGACCTACCTTTATTCTATGTATCAAACACTTATAAAAGTATTCCTTCCAATAAAGACAATTTTCTACTTGTCGGAAAGTCACAAGAGTAAATAAGTTAGCCTCCCGCTGCATATTAGTGTGTGGGCAAGCGTCTGCGAATGTGTGGATGTTGGGAAGGTTTACGAAGATTCTTAATGAAGTGCGAAACTGTTTGCGAAAGATCAAGGAGGACATTATTAACTGAACCTGAACTGGCAGCTACTGAGATCTGAGGAGATTTATTTAGTAGGTAAGCAATAATCTCTTAATAAAATCATGAATGATGCGTGGGAGAGTGAGGTAGGTGGAGGATAAATGAAAGGAGGGTAAAATTAAAATGTCAAAGGTACCTCGAATGAAATGAAACAAGAGCAGAGGTGGGAGGACTTGGAGGAGTCCGAAGAAGTACAAACTTAGGATTTTTAAGGAGGAAACAAATCTGAAAATCCAGAGTGAATCAGCTGCATTGGCCACCCAAGCAGCGAATTTTGCTTCTTACTTTTGGAGAAAACTTAATAAAATGAAGAGTGCAGAGGAGAAACTAAGATGGTGGAGAGTTTGGAAACCTGATCCTGCGGGGGAGCTGAAAGCACTGAGGATGTTGGCCTTGGGAAAGCTTCAGAGACTGATGATCACTGAATCCGGGGCTGGGTAGGTTATCAGATGGAGGACAATGGAGAATTGTTGACCTTCCCAGAAGCAGAGACAGGAAAGAGAGGTCCCAAATTCAACACCTAGAGAGGTTGGGCAGATGATGAAAACAAGAGAGACGGAGCAGGTGAACAGGACAGGGCGTGCTGGGGACGGTGGCATTATGACTCACTTATGCCTCAAGTACAATCAGGAAACAGCTGCTCAGCTCCTGTCCGTTTTGCCATTTAGAAAACCAGCCCTCTGTTTACAGATCTGATTTTTCAGGAGAAGCCAGATAAGTAAACCTATTTCTGTTGTTAATAATTAATTTTCAACATTGAAACTCAAGGCAATAAAATAAAACATCACTAAGGGCCACATGCATCTACTGCATAATTTTGATGGAAACTGCAGGAGTGTAAGCAGTTGGATTTCTGCTCAACATAAAGGGCTGGTTTCTAATAGTTTGAGCTGCTTCAAATGGAAAGGATTTTACCTGGGATGGAGGTAGGTCAGTGAGCTTGCCTATCATTAGAGATGTTCAAGAAAAGGACACCAGATAAAGAAGGTTGAAGTGTTAGATGGAGGCTGCCAGAGAGATGACTTAGTATCAGACTCATTCTTTAAAATTAAAATGCGTCGACCTGTCCCCAGGGAGTCCGACTCAATAGGTACGTGGTGAGACCAGACATCAGTGTATCATAGAAGCACCCCAGATGATTTGGCCGGAAGACAAGTGCGGAACATGTTCTGTTTGACAACTGTCAAGGTTCAACCCCACTTGAGGTTTGCTAGATTTGGGGCAGAGATGAGACTCAAGAAACTGGACCCGGACAATTGAGAAAATTGGTCCGACACAGTCAGACCGGTTTCTGTGCCCCTCTAATAACATGCATCACACTACATTATTATTTCTTATTTGGGTGATTGTTTGTGACAGGTATTACGGGATTATTTCTTTAGCGTCTATCTCCTCTACTTGAATGTAAACTCTGTAAGAGCAGGAAACTTCTTGATCCTGTTCACTAATAGTCCCACTGTTACCCCAGCCTGGAGTCCCCTCTCCTTCCCCAGGTATCTTATGTCTTGCTCCTTCCTTTAATTCAGGTCTCTGCTTGAACATCCTCTCTTCAGAGATACCTTCTTTATCCACACGCTTAAAATGGTGGCCTCTATTGCTCTCTCTCCTTTTATCTGGTGTTAACTCTCCGAGGAGTATTTATCACCAACATTGGTTATATATTTATCTATTTGTTAGTTTGATGTCTATTTCTTCTTTAAAATGTAAGAAATTTGACTGTCTTCTTGTCTCTCCCCGAGCCTAGAACTCAGCATGGTACGTCTGAGACACTCAACAAATTCGCGTGGAATTAAAGAATATGCAAAGACACAGAGTCCTGAAAGGTTCCAGCAAGTCCACCGAATAGAGATGATCCCAGTAAGCCTGGGGTCCAGGAAGTGTGGCTGCGTGCAGAATAGGGCAAAAAGTGTGGAGAGAAAAGGTCAGAGAAGAATCCTGGGTCAGATTAGGATCTGACTTTTATGCCCACGTGAGGAGATGGGACATAATGCTGGAGGGGATAGGCAGCCAGGACACTTTGTCAGATGTGACTCCTTTGGAAAGACCCACCCAGAAACTGAAAAGAGGATTCTTAGCATATCTCTTTGGAGGGGTTATCATCCTGTGAGTTGGTGGAGAGACCTCTGAATGTTGGAAAACGGGGCTCTCATCCTCTCTTGAGGACGCTGCGTTTCTTCTTTGGTGTTTTTGGCACAAAACGCCCAATTTGCTGCCTTAGTCAGGACAGAAGTCAAATCTTTTCCAGAGGAACTTGGGAGCAGTTCCTAAGTTACACTCCACATGAAACTGGACCCAAAATGTACAAGTGGTGAGACTGGCTTGAGAGTCACTCAGGGTCCACAGTTATCCAGACAGATGGGCCAAATCCAGTCATATGACCTTGGGCAGGAGGAAAAATCAAGGCCCACAATGGCCTTCGTTAGCTCTGCCTGTTTTCAAATGGTGGGCGGACAGGACAGGGGAGGCTTCTGGGCAAATCTAGGGGCTGAGGGAGTGGGCAGCCCTTGGTCGGCTGTGTCAGTGCACGCCTGCCCCAATTCTCCCCCTGACACTCTTCCTTCTGAACACTCAGCCTCCTCTGCTCAGAGCCCTTGGGGAGCAGGACAGGTGGAGGCTGAGAGTCTAGTAACTAGGATTCCTAAGGCAAGCCCCTGATGCCTGGGGACCCTCCAGCCCCTATCATGAGTCTTCCTCCCTGAGCGCTGCCAGTCCCCACCACGCTCACAGGAGCTCTGCCCAGAGAGTAGTCTGCTTTGTCAGTGCCCTGATCTAGAGATCAGCTGACCTGCTTCTTGCCTCCAGACCCCTGTGCACCCACCTCCACCCAAAACCCTGTCCCAGCCAGAAAGAGGCCCTTGACCACACATGCCAGGGAAGCCCAGGGACTTCTGCATCCTGTTCCCTCCCCTGTGCCCATCCTGCTCTATCAAACCCCTTAGAAGGTGACACCAGCCTGGGCAGAGGGGATGGGGGCAGAGAGGTGGGGGTCAAGACAGATCAATACCAAAGGAATAGCAGGAACAAGGGTGGGGGCAATGACAGTAACATCGGTGATGGCGTCACGTCAGGTGTCTGTGCACACAGAGCCCTTTCCTCATTGCTCCTGGGAGGCAGGAAGGCCAGGTGTCAGTGTTAATGTTTTAAATAAACAGAGACTGGCTGAGACGGAAGCTGGGAGGGCTGAGTGACCTGCTGAAGGCCGCCCAGTCAGCTCCCGAGTCAGGATGAGATCCCCCTCTTCTCTCTCCCAGACCAGTGGGTTTTCCTGTCCACGATGCTGACTCCATAGGTTTCGGATCCTCTCTGATGGTCTGGAGAGCTCCTCTTTCTTCCTTTTATGTATTTAGAGTTGAAAACCTAACCCAGCCCTGCGACTTAGGTTCTGAGTGAGTCTTAGGTTGTTTAGCCTCAGTCTCTCCATCCGTAAAATGGAAACCAATAATAACTAGCTCATAGAGTTGTGCAAATAAAAAAATAGTCTATGTTAAAAAACTTTGTTACTAGAACATGTTAAATAAGTGAGTGAGTATTATTGGAGCAAGGATCCCCAAACCCCTCCTTTTGTCATTACCAGTTGCCATATGTCAGGCAGCCACACAGACTGCGGGGTGGGGAGAGGCATCTTGGCCATATTTTATTTTGCATCATAAAGAGAATTGAGTGTCAACCTGTATGACACAGCTTGGTTCTGAGCCAGTAGAATTTCCTTCTCATGAAGCAAGTCCTGAAGAGAAAGTGACCAGGCAAGACACAAAGAGACAGAGAACACTGACCGAGAAGGAAGAAACGCAGAGAGAACAGGACTCACCTGACATCACAGCCGGCCCCCAAGAAAAACCTTCTGATGATGGGATCACAGAATGTAGGAGCTTTAAGGGATCTCAGAGTAAGGGGTTCAAGGTTGAACACCCAGCCCTCCCTCCAAGCTGAGAATGGGTACATGCACCAGTGTCCCTGGTCCACTGTGGATGAGGTGTCAGTTTGTCAATGGCCAGGAGGTGCCCAGTCTTCCTCCTTATGCAGGATTCACTATTAAGAACTAGAGTGGATAATGCAGCCCCCAAGGCTTATAAGCAGGTCAGATGGGCCTCCTGCCCTCATCCCATCCAACAAACTGATCAGAGCTGGAACACAGACGTGAGGGAGGGTCCGGGCAGGGTGCTGGTGCTGCCAGGCTGTGCTGAGTCTGAGAACAAGTTGAGAGAGTGACACAGGGCATCTGCACCTGCTGAGCTTCTGTGCATGTGGTTCCAAGTCACTGTCACACCTACTGGTGCCACTCTAACCCATGGAGTCCAATGTTCCTCTCATCTAGTAACCAGATGTACTTGGTACTAGAAAAGAGACCAGCGCAGAAGCATCTGTGTAGGACTTCCCTGAGAGGGTCGAAGCACTGGCAGGAATTCCATCCTTTTTGTTCCCAATCAGGACTAAGAAGTGAGAAGAAGGAATCTCAATTAATTCCTTTCTCAGGAATCACTTCGTTCTATGATTTCCATCCCCAAAATGGGGATAAGAATTGTGCCTAAGAGTTAGCCTTGTTGTGAGGTGTGAATGAGTTAAAATGTATAAAGCACACAGTAAGAACTTAAAGAGCCTGAACTGTTATTATCGCTACTGTAAACATGGCTTATTTCATGATCTCGCATTGACTGATCATAGTGGCTGCCTAGAGAAAGTTTTCGAAGCCCCTCTGGGCTCAGCAGGACACAGTGCCTGGGTCCATTCATGACGCGCCATGGGCAGGGGTGGAGGAGGGGATGGCACCTGTGCCTGGTTCTTGCCGCTTCTCCAGAGCCCCATTTTCTCTTACAGATGAAAGAACTGAAGTTGGAGGTACGTAGTGTTTTCCTAAAGTCAAGTACAAAATGACAGACATGGAAATAAAACTCACTCCTCCCTTCCAGTCCAGCTTTCCAAGTTTGCTTTTGCTCCTCCATGCTCCTCAGCCGACACTGGCAATTGGTGGAAAATGAGAAGAGGAAAAATGAGTCCAGTGGATTCTGGAGTTTCATCCAAGAAGAGGAGGAATTGCTCTGTTCAAATGCAGGCTCCTTCTGGTAGTCAATTTTAACAGACCCTTCCAGAACCACAAGAGATTGTAGCTCCACCTTGGAGGATACCCTGGGAATTATTCATGACTTCTTATCTCATGCACTTCCTGAGAAATTGCTTATTTGCTCTGTGATTTGAGAACATTTTATCTTGCTGCAGGGGTTCTTGTTTATCTCAGAAGCACTGAGCAGCTCCGATGAGCCAGAAATGAACAAGCCAATTCTACCGTGTTCATTGAGCACCTACTGGTGCTGGAAAGGGTGCCAGACTTTCAAAACTCTCATCCCATTTAAACCTCGTAAAACACCCTGGAGTGGCTATTGCTCTCCCTTTTAAAGAAATGAAAGCTTGGAGAAGTTACAAAACTTGCCCAAGGTCTGATGGCTATAAATGGCAGCGTCAGGAAACAAATCCATACCCATCCAGCTCCAAAGACTGAACTAGTCCATTTCTATTGCAAGAAAGTCAACTTCTTTTTGAGAAAAGAATAAGGTACAGGTGGTGGAGGGATGAGTCATTGAGAGTGTACAGCGAGCCAGGCTCCAGTAGACATTTGCATACACTGTCTCCTCAGTGTTCAGAACGGTCCTCCTCCTGCCAGGCTTCTTGAGCCCCACGTTAAAGATGAAGTGACAGAGTCTAAAAGAGGTCCAGTGTCTCGCATGAGGTTGTACCAGCTGAAAGTGATGGAGTCAGGGCTTCAAGCTAGGACTCCTGGCTCCAAACAACCACGTTCTTTTCACTGCATGACACCGCACAGCAGATATTTCAAGCATGCAATTTTTCTGTAGGAAAACATGTCATTTGGGGCTCAGTTAGTCCTTACATGCCTCCTTTGAAGGAGTAGATATTTGCTGTTTCGCCTGCCAGAAATTTTTTTTTTTTAATCTGGTAAGAGTGTTCTGATTTCCCTTTAGGATAGCGTGGGGTACTTCTCTGCTCTTGAGTTCAGTCTCAGTGGGACCATCAATCAAGTTTTCCCACCGTCCCCTGCCCAAGGTGTGGACATGTGACCCAGTCCTGCAACTTGTCTCTCTCTGCTTAGAGTTTGAAATTTAAATGGAGAGGCTAAAGGATGAGAAACAGCTGGAGCCGAGGCTTCCTAATTGGAGAGTGCGCAGAGACTATCCCCATGGGACCACATCTTGCAACGCATGCCATTGTCCCAACACAACACTCCCTTTCGCTCTCCAAAGTGTCCTGGTCGAGATGATAAATTATCCAGTCACCTAACTACCATCTCAATTCCTGTAGCCTGGATGCCTTTGCGTGTCTGGATCTTCAACATCCTCTTCTGTTATGTAAGCTGCCTCATACCTCTCCAATAACTTATTTTTTGTGTAAGTGAATCAAGTCTGTGTCTTGTTTGCAATAATAACAACAATTTGGATTGTGACCCTTGAAATTATTCACCAATATGACTTTGTTCAGAAGAGGTCCTTAATAATTAGGTGGCTGGCGTTTTTGACTGATGATATTCAGCCTCCTTTCCCAACAATACCCAGGTTTGCTCAAAGGGCTTGTAGACAAATGTCCACAGTAGTATGAACAGAAGTTATTCTCAAAATTGTGACTTCCCCTCACAGGAGTTGACCCAGCTCTTGCCATTGCTCAGTGCAAAAGCAACAACCAACCCCAAGGCTTCTTATGGTACCATTCCTTCAAAGGATCTGCCAGCCTTAGCTGGAGGCGGACTGATTAAAAAGAATTTCATTCATTTCGGTAAGGCAGAAGTTTGTCCCCCTGGAATTGATGCCTATTCTAGATTTGACTTTGCTTCCCCCATCCCTGATGCTTACCCAGCCTATGGACTTGCCGAATGCTTTATCCTTTGCTCTGGGATATCTCACCAAGGAGCACTTACTACAGTAATGAAGTAGGACAATGGAGAGATGCCTGTGGGATTCACTGCTTTATACTGAACCTAACTGCCCCAAAGCAAGCAAATGACTTATAAATGGTTGAGGAGGCCTACTGATGGCTCAGCCTTGGAGTCCGCATGGAGACAACATCTTGTAAGGATGGGCGCTGTCTTGCACATGAGGTATATGCTCTGAACTGACAACCAGTGCCTGGTGCTCCTTCTCTCATTGCCAGAATAGAGGATGGTAAGAACCAAGGAACCAAAGTGGAAATGATGCAGTTCTGAATTTCCTAAGGACCTGCTTACAAAGTTTTGGTTTCCCACCACTGCAATTATGGCCTTTGTTGTTTTAGATCTGTTTAGTCAGGATCCCCATAGAAAGTGCACACATACACTAGGATAATTCAAGTAGAGTTTATTTATAAGAGGAGCGTTAAAAAGTTGTAGGCAAAATGCAGTAGAACCACGAAGGATGGTGAAGAAACCCAAGGCCAGCAGCACTAGGGTTTCCATCACCTCTATGCCCAAGAGAAAGAGGGAATGGAAGGGTTTAGGAAACCAGGAGAGTGATGCCTGTGGAATCAGCTGTTTTGAGAGGAGCCTAGACCTTCTGTTGAGAGACACAGTTAGCCAGAGGTCATCTCATAGGGATGAAACCAGAGCCGTAAACACCCTGGCTGCACTCATCCCCTCCCTCACCTCCCATGGGACTCTTTGGGCAACCTCAGCCTGAAGCCGAAGGACCTTAGATCCTTTGATATGCAACCCACTGGAGCAGAGATCAGAGTGGAGCACAGTAGCATGTATCTAGAGAGACAAATAGGAGACATTCAGCCCAGTACCCAAAGAAAGAGGGAGGAAACTCTTATAATTAACCACTAGCTACAAATCAGTATTTATAAAAAGTCAATTGTATTTCTATAAACCAGCAATGAGCAATCAAAAATTAAATTTACACATATATGCATATATAATAACTAAGAACCCTCCAATACACAGAAATAAATTTAATTAAAAATAGACAAGACCTCTACACCCAAACTATAAAACGTTATTGAGATGAACTAAAGAAGTCCCAAATAAATGAAGGGACACATCATGCTCATGGTTTGAAAGAATTAATATTGTTAAGCCAATATTGCCCTATCCATAACTGATCTATAGATTTGAATGCCGTTCTAATCAGAATTCCAAATTTCTTCATGGAAATTGCAAGCTGATTCTCCACTTTATGTGGAAATGCAAAGAGCCAAAAAATGGCCAAGGCAGTCTTAAAGAAGAAGAATAAAGTTGGAGGATTTACTCTACCTGATATAAATGCTTCTTATAAAGCCTCATTAATTAAGACAGTGAGGCATTGGTTCAAGGGCCGACAAATATATCAATGAGCCAGAATAGAGTCCCAAAATAGACCCAGTCAAATAAGGACACTTCATTTATGACACAGGTGACACTGCAGAGGAGTGAGTAATGGACAATCTTTTCAATAAATAGTGCTGTGTCAACTGAAATTCATATGGAAAAAATAAATTGTGACCCCTATCTTGTCTCCTACATAAAAGTCATTTCCATGAGGTTTTTAGATCTAAACGTAAGAGCTTAGGAAAAGAAAGCTTCCAATTAACTTAAAATGGATCATGGACCTAAATGTAAAGTGTAAAATTATAAAACTTCTAGAAAAAGTATGGAGAAAATCTGCATGACCTTGGGTTTGGTAATGAGTTTTTATATACAGCACCAAATTTGTAGTGTAATATTGAAAAGGTAACTTTATTAGGAAAGAAAAATTGATAAATTGGATTTTATTAAAATTACAAACTTTTGCTCTGTAAAAAACAAGAGAATAAAAAGAGAAGCCATATTCTGGGAGAAAATATTGAAAATCACTTCCCTTAAAGAACTTCAATGCAGACTATGCGAAGAAGTCTTAAAACTCAACAAGGAAACAAAGGACCCAGTTTAAACATGGGCAAAAGATGTGAAGAGATATCTCACTAAAGAAGGTATAAAGATGGAAAATAATCATAGGAAAAGATGCTCAACATCATTTGTCATCATGGAAATGCAAATTAAAACAACAATGAGATACCACTACACGTCCATTAGCATGGCTAAAAATAAGAAAGAAAAACGAATAGCAATGAAGACAAGTTCTGATGAGGATGGGGAGCAAGAAGAACTCTCACTCATCGCTGGTGGAAATACAAAACGATACAAATACTTTAGGAGACAATTTGGTAGTTTCTTATACAACTAAATATACTCTTACCATGAAATCCAGCAATTGTGCCCCTGCGTAAACTTAGGCCCACACAAAAGCCTGTACATAAATATTTACACTAGTTTTATTTGTAATCAACAAAAATTGGAAGCAACCAACAAGTCCTTTAATAGGGGAATGAGTAAACAAGCTGTGGTACATTCACAACATTGAAAGTTATTCAGTGATCAGAAGGAATGAATTATCACTCCATGCAACTACATGGATGAAACTTAAGCGCATATTGATAAGTGAAAGAAGCCAGTCTGAGAAATGTTTCCATTTATATAACATTTTGAAAGGCAAAACCATAAAGATTGACAACATATCAGTGGTTATCAGAGGTTTAGGGGTGCACAGGAGGTCTTTCAGGGCTATGAAACTATTTCGTCTGGTTACGGAGCAGTGGATACATGACACTGTTTGTCAAAATACATAGAAATTTATAGCACAAAGATCAAATCTTAATGTATGAAAATTTTTTAAAAGTATGAGGGTGGCTGATCTTAAGATGGAATGTAGACTGGCCAAAGAACCGAACTCTATAATTAATGTGTGACATAACCTCTCTGAAGAGGTGGGGGAAGAGAGGTGCTGACCTATGAAACTTTAGAAAGGAATAGAAACCGTTAGATTTCTTCCAAAGGACCTGTACATAAGCACTCTACTCTAGTTGATAGAGTTGTTTCTCACGGGAGCATGGGCCTAACAATTCTGAAACCCACTGTGAAGGTGTGCTGGGATTAAAGAAATAAGTAAATGGATGATAGATGGTGGAAATCAGGTTTTTCACTTTCAAAGTGGGAGGTTACAGGTAGCAGGAAGACTAGAATGAACTATGTGGTATTGGACTAGGGTCTGAGACATCAGGAAGAATTCATGCTTAGCTAATATAGATACTGATGGATGGACATAGACATAATTACAGATATGTGTGTAGACACATCTACTAGGTTTTAGTACACATGTAATATATATCCTAGCTCTGCCCTCTGACAAAGTCTGGAAGCAATGATGCCCCAATAGCAATAAATACACCTAGAATCCAGACTTTGGTCTCTCATACCATTCTCCAAAAAAAAGGAATCAGGGCTCCTTGGAGAAATGGCTGATTCTAGGGCTGGAATGGAATATACAAAATGAGCTTGAAGCATCTTATAGTGACAGAAAGTAAGGAAGTGCTAAAAAAAAAAAAAAAAAAAGAATGAGCTATGTCAAAGGGATGCAGGAGCCAATGGGAAGAACCATTGACCGAAGCTGGAATAAAACAAATAAATAACACAAAGTATAAATTAAATACCCACGAATCCATATCAATGTAAATACGTGACTGAATAAGTCAATATTTGGGAGAGAAGAGATAAATCTCTCATATGGAAGAATTCCAGATAGTTTATGTAGCTACTCTGGCCTCAAGGAGGTGGAGCACAATCGCCCATACCTTAAATCTGGGCTGCACTTAGTGACTGGTTTTCAAAGAGCACAGTATGAAAAAGGGAAAGAAGTAACTCTACAGAGGAGACACGTGGCAATATCACTTGAGCCAGGTGATCAAAGTTAACATCATTACTGATGTCATGTTGATAGCATGTATCCTCGATATTAGGTTTTGAGAATGACATTTCACTGTGTAATTTTTCCCCCAAAATCCCAGAACTCTAGCCTAAGCAGAAGAAAAATATGAGATAAATCCAAATTGAGGGACATTCTACAGAACATGTGACAAATACTCTTCAAAATTGTCAAGGTCGTCAAAAACCAGGGAAGTCAGAGAGACCGTGACAGCTCAGAGGAGACTAAGGGGACATGACAACTATATATAAAACGGTATCCTGGATGGGATCCTGGAGCAGAAAACAGACATTGGGGAAACCTAATGAAATTCAAAAAATGTCTGGACTTTAGTTAAGAATAACACATCAATATGAGTTCGCAAGTTGCGGCAAATGTATCATTTTAAAGTAAGATCTTAACAATAGGGGAAGCAGGGTGGAAGGTATACAGAAATTCTCTGCAGTATCTTTGCAACTATTCTGTAAATCTAAAACTATTCTAAAATAAAAATCTATTCTAATCTAAAAAATAAAGCTTCTAGAAGATAAAGTAAAATATATATGACTTTGGGGGAAGCAAAACTTTCTGAAACAAAATGCAAAAATCCCTACACATGAAGGAAAAGAATTGATAAGAATTAGACTACATTAAGATGAGGACCTTCTATTCATCAAAAGACACCATCAAATGAGGAAAAAAGGAAGCCACAGGGTGAGGAAAAGATGTTTTCAGTGTATATAATTCACAAAGACCTTGTATTGTGAATAACATGTATACACACATAGGCGCACACACGTATACATATTTCCATAAATCAATAAAAGTAAGACAACACGACTGAAAAAATAAAGAAAACAAGAACACTTAGCATGCGTGGTAAATGATCATGAAAATGTGCTCAGTATCATTAGTCATCAGGGAAATGCAAATTAAGCCCACTGAGATACCACTACATTTGACTGGAGTGGCTGACATTAGAAAGTGAAAATACCAAAGGTGGATAGCATTGGAGCTCAATACTCTGCTCGTGGGTGGGTACTACAACCAGTTTTGGAAAATCATTAGGGAGTATCTCCTAAAGCTGTCCATCACATACCCTGTGGCTTAGCAATTCTGCTCCTGAGTCCATATGCAGCAGGTACACATGCATATATGCACCAAAAGACACATACAAAGTGTTCATACTGGCAGGTCCTGGACTAGAGGGAGCTAAATGAGTTGACTAGGGTATACATTTAAGGAGGCTCCCATTCTCAGGGTCATACACTGCCCACTCTGCACTTTGCATGACCCTGAGAATGAGTGCTTCCTTAAACTTTGTGCCCTGGGTGCCTCACCTGACTTATGCTAGTCCTGCCCTTGCAGAGCAGCATGTTTCATAACAACTGGGAAGCAGCTGCTGTTAGGGTCCCTTGAGATCACAGGGATCCTGCTGTCCTACTGGAGAAGCCCCTGCCAATGGTTCATACCTGCTTCTTCTCAGAGCACTGCCCTGGGCAATTGGGCCTCTCCAGAACATGCCTAAGAGTTAATGCCCTACCCATGCCCTCGGGTGAGGAGCCAGGACTGAGCACTGCAGAATGTAAAAGCCTAAAGCCCTGGCCTCATGACAGGACAGATTCGGTGGTACAGCTTATGCTATGGAGCTCCGTACAGGACCAGGCCGGTGTAGGCTTTTCCTGAACCTGCATCCTTGCTTAGCTTCTCTCTCTGACCCAGAGCTTTCCCCATCTGCTTCCCTCCCCTCCTTATCGGTTTCTCCTAAGAGCACCCCCTTAAGGAATCACTTATACAAGAATTCCTGTGTCTGGTTCTGCTTCTAGGAAGTCTGACAGATGACAAGCCTCAAACTGGAACCAGTTGATGTGATGGTTAATTTTATGTGTCAACTCTCCTAGACTAGGAGATGCCCAGAGAGCTGGCAAAACATTATTTCTGGGTGTGTCTGTGAGGATGTCTGTGTAAGAGATTAACATTTGAACTGGTAAGCTGAGTAATGATTGTCCTCATTAGCGTTGGGGGCATCATCCAGTAGGTTGAAGGCTTGAATAGAACAAAAGGATGTCAGCACTCCTGGTTCTCAGGCCTTCAGACTTGCACTGAGGCTTCCATCATGAGTCCACTGCACCAATTCTCATGCTTTTGGACTCAGATGGAGACTTAGCCATTGGCTTGCCTGATTCTCAGGCTTTCAGACTTGGACTGAATTACACCACTGGCCTTCCTGGGTCTCCAGCTTGCAGATGCAGAACTTGGGACTTCTCAGCCTCCATAATCAGATGAACCAATTCGTATAACAAATCTTTTTATCTATCTATCGATCTATCAATCAAGGAATCATTTATCTATCTATATGCTATTGGTTCTGTTTTTCTGGAGAACCCTGACTAATACACTCTCCAAATGTCCCCTATAGAAAAATCGATCAATAAATCATGATATGTCCACACAATGGGAGCAAAACATCCCTAGAAATGAGTGAACCATTGCTACGTGCGACCACATCGATGAAGCTCACCATCATATAATTTGGGGAAGAAACTAGGCACATTAGATAGATACCATATGACTACTTTTATGCAACAATTTTTAAGCATAAGCCAGCATAACTAATCAATAGCATTAAAAGTGAGGATTGTGGGGCCAGCCAGGTGGCCCAGCAGTTAAGTTCGCACGTTCCGCTTTGGAGGCCTGGGGTTCACTGGTTCGGATCCTGGGTGCAGACATGGCACTACTTGGCAAACCATGCTGTGGTAGGCATCCCACATATAAAGTAGAGGAAGATGGGCAGGAAGTTAGCGCGGGGCCAGTCTTCCCCAGCAAAAAGAGGAGGATTGGCAGCAGATGTTAGCTGAGGGCTAATCTTCCTCAAATAAATAAATAAGTGAAAATAAATAAATAAATAAAAGTGAGGATTGTGCTTAACTCTGAACAGGAGTGAGGACACAGTCTAACAGGAATTTATGGGGTTTCGGGGATGTCCTGTTTCTTGATTTGGGTAGGGCTAGATGGGCGTGCATGGAATTTAGGTAACATTCCAGTCCTAGCTCAATGGAGAAGAAAAAGTTTTGTAAAGGTTTTATAAGACAGACCAGGGGTCCTAGCGTCACCCATAATGATTGCTTCCCCTCTTCCCATGGCAGCCTGCCTACATGGAGCAGTATCAGAGTCCTTAATGCCAACTTGTCAGAGGCCTTATCATTGATATTCCAAAGTTTACAGCTCAGTTGGTGAGTTCAGCTTTCCAAGTGACCTAAATACAATTCCAAATTAAATAAATTCTATACACCAGGGGAATTCATTCTGGAAATAACATCAGTACTGCCAAGAAAATAGTGGGACCACCAAAAGAACAAATTAAAAACATTTTGATCCATAAGGAAAAAAAATATCTGATCACCCAAAGCTATAAAATTTCATTTTACTTTGAAGGGAAAATGTCAGGTACCTGCTGGACAATGAGAGCGGGAGAAAGCTTGACATTTTTCTGTACTTTCGAATTGCTGCAATTCCATTTGAATGCTGTAATTAATATTAGTCTCCCTGCCACCTTGACTTGAATAATCACCCTCGGCTGAAAGAGCACAGCCTTTAGAATCAGGCGGAACTGAATTCAGTCCTGGTTTCCCCATCTTCCAGCTGTGTGGCAATGGACATCTGCCTGAACAATGGACGTGATTACAGCTCTCTAACTGCACAGCTGGGAGGGCAAGTGAGTTACTTTTTAGTTCACAGGCCTCTGGAGCAATGGGAGTTGTGTCTGAGTTGCTTCACTTGAGGAATCAGGTCTGAGAAGCCTGACCTGCATCTGGGCCTCATGGATGATGGAGGAGCCTCAGCCTGATGCCATGACTCGATGATGCCAGGCTAAGGATCTTGAGAGAGTCTGAGGGTATTTTGCACACATGAGACACTTGAATATTTGTAGCCAAGGGGCGAACTGTAGTAAATGATCAGCAGGGAGGTCTATCAACATTCTCCCATCCTTATCCTCCTTCAAGAAGGAGAGTTAGTGTCCCTTCCCCTTGAATCTGAACCAGGCTTGTGATTCATTTTGACCAACAGAATGCGGTGGAAGTGACAGTATGTGACTTTTGGCATTTGGCTTTGAGGCACCTTGTAGCTTCTTTTTCTACTCTTTGGAGCCATGTTGGACATCCCTGATGAGCTGATGAGCTCCAGGGAGCCACACGATGCACAGAAAGCAGCAGGAGGTCCAAGCTGAGTCTGGCCAACCCATAAATTATGGGACACAATAAATTATTATTTTAAGTCACTAAGTTTTGGGGTCATTGGTTACATAGGCTCGGGTAACTGAAACACCTTGTAACTAAGGAGAGTGGGTCTCCAGGATGGGTAACCCCAGTGTAGACACACAGAGTGTGGAGGGGATTAGCACATCTAGAGAAAATACAAGTGCTGTGGCTACTGCCTTCTGCCTCTTGGCTGTCCTGGACGTACCTGTATCCTTCTTTCCATGTGTTCTCGAAATAGTCCCTTCTTAAAAAAGAGAACTATCCTACATACAAATGGAAATATACCCACTTCCTCCCCAAAGACAGACAACCCCAAAATACCTGCAGTTACCACATCCAGTTCCAAATCTACATTTTCTGATCGAACGCCTCCTCTTGCTATTCAGCTGTATTTTTCTTAGTCTGTGGGATTAGTATAATCTTAACTATTCTTGTCACATCCGGTATACAATATGGAGGGGAAACAGGATAAGAAGAAGGTCAGGGTTGATTCTACTTTGGCAAAGAGGAAGAGGGGGAGGCCTATCCTGCTGGGCAGTGTAGTGAGAATCCATTGTTTCGGCAGTTTAAGGAATTTCCTGACCAGCCAACCTGGCCTGTCCAGTTGTCCAGTTCTGCTCTTCGAAAGGCGTCCTTTTGTCCCCTGCTCTCCATGACCACATCTGAGTCAGGCACTGTGGAGAATTCTCCTCCAGGCCTGCAATTGCTTGGCAGTCCACTTCCTGTTGCCCCAGAGGCCTGGGGAGTTGTGCAACCACAGGCTGCATTTGCCAGGACTGAACTTCCTCCTGCATACAATTCCCCTAAAGTCCCGTCATCTGTTGGTTGGTTCAATTTCTGGAAACATCACTGGCTGGTAATTAAAGACAAGAGCTTTTTCAGTCAGAGTCCTCAACTGTGGAGACACCCTTGACATTTTTGTTACTTATTAATGGGTCTCTAGGCTCTGCACGTCCCTCCAATGCTCAGTTATATGGCTTCCCCTTGGGTGGCCCGTGTGAGTGGACCAGAAGAGGTGACCAGTCTTCTGCCCCCAGGCTGTAAAGGGGGATGCACAGAGAGGCAGTTCTGATGGAGTACAAGGGTCAAAGTTCCCCAGTTTTTCCACTCCTTCTTTCCCTGATCTTCTTTCCACTTGTATTCCCCAGCTGCACTGGCCCTGTTGGGTGAGGAACTAGGCTTATGCAAATTCAAGAGCCTCCTAAATCTAATGCTCAGAGACCTTGGACAGCTGCCCGGAGGCAGAAGATGCTTCCAAACAGAGAACTACCTTCCCTGTTTTTCAAAGGTTGGTTTCAATGGACGGTCATCCCTTGACTGCAAAGCAACAGTGACGATTGGGAGAGGAAGGAAACGTTTCCCAGCATCCTGACATTTTCTACTAAGTCCTCAAAAAGCCGCTCTCATAAGGTTCGGGGTCTGAGGTTTACGAAGCACCTTTAACAATTTAACTAACTGCTCTGTTACTGCCGCATCAGAGAGGCTGCCAGCCTCGCAGGTGCAACGGAGGACTCCTCACACCGTCCAGCCCACTGGACCCAGCTAAACCTGTATTACAGGGTCTGCAGCCTCTAAGCACTGATTCCACAGTTAAACAGAACTCGCTCGAAAGAACTCAACTAAAAGTAAATTAAGTTAGGAAAGAAGGGAGGGAGGGAAGAAGGAAGGGAGGGAGGAAGGGAGGGAGGGAGGGAGGAAGGAAAGGAGGGAGGGAGGAGGGAGGGAGGAAGGAAGGAGGGAGATATAGGATTAAAACAGAAGAAAATTCAGGATAGAAACCTGCTCTAGGCACAGCTGGATCCAGGGGCTCAGGCGATGTCACCAGTCTCTGTGTTTCTAATAACATTTGCCTATTTCCTGCATGTTAGCTTCATTCTCAATTGGGCTCTCTGCAATGGCAGTCAAAAAGATGCCTTCTGCACATCCCACACCTCTATTTTTATAATCCAGGATCACAGAAAAATTGAAGACCCGTTATTGCCCAGCATCTATATATCACTTTGCTCAGAAACGCTCTGATTGGCTCTGCTTAGGTCCCTCACTCGTTCAAGGGACATGGTGTGGCCCAACACCCCAATCTTGTTCTCTCCCCTCTGCCTACAGAAGGCAGGAGCTGGGGACTGATAGGTTAACTGGGCAGGGAGAATCAATTTTCCTGGGGAAATAGGGGTCTAGATGGAAAAAATAAACAAACACAATCACTGGTGCTTAATCTTTCTACTAAAGTGAACCAAGTGTGTTTACATTTTTAACTTGAGTTTGTCCTGAGGATTCTCCAGCTGGAAAATGAAAAGAGACTACCAGTGATGACTTCCAACCTCTTGCATGGCCAGGATGTCCAGCCATTTCTGGGAGTTTAATGAGGGGCAGAATTCCCTGGATGCTCACGGTCTGGGCCTCTCAGTTGCTTCTCCTGCTGTGGTTGCAGCTTCCTGATGCCCAGGTGCCCATGGCTGAAACCCACCAATGGCCGGTGGAGGAAGCTATCCCCTCTTTAGCTGGCAGCTTGAACACCACCAGGGCTCTCAACAAAGCCATTGAATGCTCTCTGCTCGAGTACAGGAATCCCCCCACCCCACTGATGTGTCCCCCAAACCCTAAAGCACAGCTGCTTCGTGCTTCCAGTGTCTCAGAGTCTCGGGGCAATCTCTCCTCTCCCTAAATTTGTGCCAGGAGACACAAGGCTGGGCTGGGGGGTCTACCAACAGTCTCAGTGATGGACCCCAACTGAACTCCAGTCATTGCTCTTCATGCACGTGGGATCTGTGTCCTAGAGCCAAAGGTATGTGTTTATAGTTCCTCTCCTTTTAGGACAAGAGTTTGCTCAGTGACTCTGCAGACCCACAGGTAGATAGACCCCATGAGGACCCTTTACTGGCCCCACCTTCTCACCCTCTGATCTAAGTTGATTATGAGATGAATGAATTCTCTCCAGACTTTAGATCCAGAGGAAACTATTGCTTGTGGTTGTTTTCAATTTCAGGGAATTACTTCGTGGAGACTCTGGCCTCCCTTTCTGGAGCCTAGAATATGTTCCAAAGGTAACAGTGATGTCAATTCTCTGTAAACAGCCACGAGGAAGTCAGCAGTCACCAGCCCTGCCCTGCCCTGCCCTGCCTCAGATGAGCTTCCAAATTCAAAGTCGTGAATAGGAATTGCTTCTTTCTTATAAATATTTTTTTCTTGGTTTTATTTATGCTTAGTGCTGGAAACATACAAAATACACATTTGTCAAGAAGAAATTTAGATCACCCCAAGTCTTACGGTTAACCACTGTTATCACGTCAGTGAGTTTCTGACTTAAAGTGATTTGAAGAATAAATAAGCAAATTTCTGGGCAGGAAGTCGAGAGGAAATGTGAGCCCGAGCGTGGGGTGATAAGTTTCTGCTCATTTCATCATGATTTTCTGCCTCCATTTCAATGTCCGCTTTGCCCTCAGGGCGGTGTCCCTTTGCCCTTAAACCCATGCGCTTTCTTGCTCATCTGCAGTGGCAGAGAGGGAAGCAACCCACCTCTGCTCATGGCTTGACAGTCTTCTGCAGTGTGGATGGGTTAATTCTGTTCTGGTGAGAAGAAAGAGGAGGTAAACAGATGCAACTCAGCACCCCACGCTCACTCTGCTGGAGTTTTCTGAGTTTTGAAGGACAACGTAGGAGAAGGCGGCATATTCTGGGGAGTTATTAACTATTAGATGCGGTTATCTAGACGTGTCTTGCATTAGCACTGTCACGTGGCAGGATTCACCAAGGACGTGCTTCTTATCCTCACCCCTGTACTCAATGGTTTTCTTCATTAAAGGTAAGTACTTGCCAGGTTACGTATAAGGTATAGTTCATGTCAAGGAAGAAGAACAGGGTAAAGAAAATCCCAACGTGAGAGATGACGGGAAAAGGGTGAGATCTTAGCCACAGAGGCTGAGCCAATTTATATACGACGAGCAGGAGAATAAAGAGAAGAGGAAGGGAAGGGGAGAGTTAGATGGCCTGGAAGCTTAATGAAGGTGTTGGGAGCAGTGGCATGGGAGAGACTCTGGAGCAGGTGCAGAACCTGAGTGAACAGGGGTTCAAGGAAGATTTGGGAAAGGCAGATGTGAATTGCAAATTGGGTTCCTGTCAAAGTTCCCCGAAAGACACAAAAAGCTTTGAAATTGCTTTTGGAAAATGTCATTTCATGGCCGAGGCAGGCTTCTTTCACTGCGACTTTATGCAGGAGCTGGACCAACTGTGACACAGATTGTACGTGGGTTACAGCCTAATTGATACATTCTCTCTCTTTTCCACTAGAATGTGAGATCCTGGAAAGTAAAATGTAACTTTGTGTAATTAATAACATTTAGCACATGTCTGTCATAATACAGGCACTCAGCTAGTCTTTGCTGAGTTGGAGAGGAGAGGAAGGGACGGGATGGTGACAGATTTATTAAGTACACAATATTCCAAATATTTTATGCACGAAGTTGAGGAAAGTACAGAGAGGTCAAGAGCCTTGCCCAAGGTTACAAGGTATGAGCAAGGCAGCCAGGGTTCAAATCCACGTCTGTGTAACTGAGCATCACGCTCTTTACGTTAATCCACAGGGACCGAGGAAAATGGGGTCGTGAGCTAGAAGGAGGGGAGAGGCAGTGCCGATCAATAACTGTCTTTCCTGTTATGTATCAATTCCCCACTGTATCCCCAGAGCCTGCTAGAGTGAACAGCCCAAAATGGGTGCTGTGCACATCTTTTCCACGAATCTACTAATGAGCAAATGACTGAGATAAAGACATCCAGAGGCCAAAGAGAGACACAGAAAATGGGAAAGGAGAGAAAAGGTGGAGTCAGAGGAAGAAGGGTATGACAGTGAGAGAACTGGGAAAGAGAAGGAGTACACAGAGCAAGTAAGGACGCAGAGAGAGTCAGAAAAGAGAAATGCACAGAGAGAGAGGGGACAGGGACAAAAGGGATGGAACACTTAGGAATATTGTGGGAAAGCAGAGAGATCCAGGGCAGAGAGCTTGAGACCCAGGGCAGGAGAGGGAGGCTGAGGCAGAGCCTGAGCCCCCAGGGGAAACAAGTGGTGGCGGCGTGGGAGTCTCCTCCCTAGCTGGGGCACCAGCCCCAGACCCCACTGTGACAGGCGTGAGGGGCAAGGTGCGCATGTCTCAGAATCCACATGTCTGTCCTAAAGAATTGGTGTGAGAAGATGCTGGGGAAACACATTCACAATAAGGGAGAAAAAAATCACCAGTGCAGCTGTAATGATTTTCCAGCTCTTTCTTCAGAAACAGTCAACGCAGAGACATCTGTCTGTCCCCTATTACCTCCTGTGTTCTCTCCATCTCCCTCTGTCCTCACATGGCTGGACATTCCAATCCGCCTTTCCAGGGTCCCACCTTCCACCGGCCCCCATCCTGCGCCATGCTGTCTCCAGCTGCATAAAATGGTCCCATTTGCTTTCAAAAGAGCAGTGTGTTTGATGAGTGCAAACGGGTGGCCACATCTTCAGCTGGAAGGTGATAGCCGTGAATGATGGAGGATGAAGGACGGGCCTGTGGCACGTGGGCAGGAAGGCAGCCTCTGAAAAGTAAGGGCAAAGCTTCCCCAAAGTCTGAGCTCCTGCAGAGTGGACGGTGAGGTTGGTGATGCCAGTGCTGGGCCATCGCTACACGAGACAGAGAGCCATCCATTGTCCCCAAGTCCAACTGAAGAGACGTCCTTGTACTGGCAGCAGGCGCTGGGTGGCATTGCAGGCGGAGGAGACCATTAATGGCAAGCCCACCCCAGCCACTCAGAGATGCCTGGGGAGGGCCCTTACATAGAACCACCCAAGGGGCTCACCAGGCCCAGGCTGTGCCAGCAAACCATCCCACCATCCCGCCACCAGTTCTTGCAATGCACACTGTGATTTATGAGCCGCTTCTTCTAGTAACTCATTCATTTATTCATTCATTCATTCACCAGGTCAACGGCAAAGGCCTTTATCCTGCGGGAGCAGAAGCTGGATGAGAAGACAAACAAATAGGTAATTGTGATTACATTGCTTTATTTTGTGTTGTATTGTGTTGTGTCATGTCATGTCATGTTGTATTGTACAGTATTGTATGGTATTCTATTCTTTATTCATCAAACACTGAAGTGTCAGGTGTTCCTCTAAGCATCGGGGATGCAGCAGTGAACAAAACACAGTCCTCAGTCTCATGGATCTATCATTCCAGTGGGGAAAACAAACATAAAAATATTATATTGGATGTGCCTTGCATATACTAAGTCATTTAATTGCCTGAAAACCCCTGTGAAGTGGGTTACAAGTGCCTCCATTTTATAGACAAGAAAACTGAGGCACAGAGAGACTAAGGAACTCGCTGAAGTCACGCAGCAAGTGGGTGGCAGGGCCTAGACTTCGACTCAGGGCTTCTTCCTCCAGCATCCACTCTCCTAAATGGCCCCCTGAGAGAGGAGCGTGGGAGGGTCCTCAGAGATGCCAGAATTTCATCGGAGGTTTAAAACATGCAGAGTAGTACTTCAAGGAGAGTGGGGCAAGCTCTTTCCTAGAACCCTTCCAAGACGCATGTACAGAGTAAAGTCAGCTTTGCTTTCCCTCAGCACAGAGGAGCAGTCCACCAGCATCCAGCCCCTGCCCAGCGCTCCAGCCTCTCTCCTCACACACACAAGCAGCTCCGGGTGGAAGATGCTTCCCCCCCAAACCAGCTATTCTCCCTTCCCTGCCCTTTCTCACACTGTTCCCTCTGCTCAGACCCTTGTTCTGCCTTCACCAGGCTAACGCCCTCTCAATGTTCCCAATTCAGATAGAGGGCACCTCCTCCAGGAGGCCTCCCCTGACCACACCATCTTCCCCTCCAGGCGTGATCACTGCTTCCTTCCTGAGAAGGCCCGGGTGCTGGCATGCTGAAGAAGTGAATGGCATCAGTGCAGGATGAGGAAGAGTGTGCAGGCAAAGGGCACAGTGTGGGCAGAAGCACAGAGGAGAGAACTGTAGGCGAGGTCAGGCGCTGAGAGTAATTGCCCCTGGATGAGGCAGGGTAAGGGGTGCAGGGTACGCAAGGGGGATGGCAGGAGGGAGCCAGAGACAGAGATGGTGGCTGGACCACAAGGACCCAAGAAGTGCCTTTGCCGAGGGCATTTCCAGACTCCACACAGAGAGGGAAAGGAAAGACTGTGTGCTTTGCAGGAGAGGGAGGACTGAGTGCGTGTGGGCAGGGCTGACGGGCCTGGTGATGGGTCCTTGGAACATGGAGGGGACAGAGGACGGGGCATTCGTCTCAAAGAGGCCTTTCACTTGGGCTGTGTGGTTCCCTGGCACAAAGGGTGGAGATGAGCGAAGCTGAGTTTAAACGCCTCGTGGAGAGGAGTTCTCCAAGATGCCAGCTTAGGAGAGGCTGCCTTGGGGTGCAGAGAGCTCCCGCCTTGGAGGCCCGCAGCCTGGGGCTAAGGCCCTTTTGTTGGAGAGCATGGGGCTGCTGGCTGTTAACTGGACTCGGTTACGTTTCTCTCCAGCCTCTTCTCAGGAGCCACAGGGCACGGGCCACTCTGGTCCTGCAGAGCATGTGTTCCGTTCTGTGAAACGCTGACCACAGCCTGATTAGTTAGACTCTGCTGTTTTCCTCCTTTTGTGTAAGGGGAATGGAAGCTCAGAAAGACCCAGATGCTTGTCCAGCGAATGGGAGGATGGGAATTCACACAGGGGTCTGCCTGCCTCTAATCATAGCCGTATGTGTCCCCTTTAGGATTTCCCATTCCAAGTCTGCAAGGTGAGGACATTCTACCTGAAAATCTGGAAAGAGGCAGAGCAGAGAGAGGAAAGAGCCAGGACGGAGATGGAAAACCAACATGCTGCTTCCTAGCTGTGTGACTTCAGAGAAGGCACTTCACTTCTCTGATCCTTAGCCACCGCAGGGAAAACATGGAGACATAAACACTACCCACCTCTAAGGATTTTCCTGAAATTAAGTGCGCTTGCTCGTAAATCCCGTAGAGCAGTGCCTGACTCACGGGCGCCGCTCAGAAAGTGTTACTACCGAGCCCGCTGTGCCTGCTGCCATTGCCCCTGCTGTTCTTCTTAGTACTTCGATTACTGCTGCTGCTACTGTTACTCCTACTGCTGCTGCCACTACTGTTGCTGCTGGTGTTGCTATTGCTACTACTGTTGTTTACTGCTACTGTTGCTACTGTTCTTGCTGCTGCTGCTGCTACTACTGGTAAGTTCCACCCGATGTGGTGTCCCCAGGAGCTAAAAGACAAGCATGATGTCGGGGAGCAGGTGGTCTTCTGCAGAGCTGACAGCATGCAGTTTGGAGTCAGGCCCGAGTTCAGACATCAACTCAACCCTTACTCGCCACGCAGCAAGGTCTGAACTTCGCTTGCTCCTCTGTTAAAGTGGGAATAATTGGCACAATGCCTCCCTCACTGACTTCTTCTAAGACTCAAACAAGATAATTTATGTAGAAGTTTTAGCCCCTGCTCCTGTTGCAATGGGAAGGTACTGGGATGATGTATTTACTGGGGAGATGCAGAAGATGATGAGGGAGATGGCGAGCATAGATGCTGCTCAGGGCATGCCTGTCGAATGAATTAAAAATGGCCCCTACACATGAGACCCTCCCTCCATCCAGAGACACGGACGTGGAAGTCAGTCGCCCAGTATCTTAGGATCCAGGCTGTGAGCAAGGTTGGGACAAGATGCTGTGTGAGCCAAAGGACGGAGCACCCAGATCTGCTTGGAGAGGCCCCGTCCCAGCTGTGCCCTCCTTCCTCGGGGGTTCTGACATGCTTCTCGTTGCCAGGGCATCCTTGCTGCTCTCCTGAAGACCCACCAGGAAGCAGGGTTCTCCTGCCAAAGAGCCACCCCCTCTGCCTGCCTTGCTGACAGCCGGCCTTCACCCAGGCAGACGATGAATGGCAGGTGCATATCTGTTAAATGGCCTAGTGTTTGAAAATGAAGGAAAATGTGCCACTTCAGGCTCTTGTCACTCAGGAAGCTTCTGGATTACCTGGATCCCAGCGTAGCCACCCTTTCCCTGCAGTCAGTCTGCCCACACTGTGAGGGTGTCACAGGGGAAACACAGTCAGGAGGCCAAGGCTGGTTCTCCTGGTTCCTCAGGTCTCTGCTGGATGTCGCCTCCTGAGACGTTCCTTCCCAGATCTTCTCCATGTGGATGTGGACAGCCCCTGGTGCTCTCTCACACCATAACGTGGGCTTCCTTCCTAACATTGCTCTTCCATTTGCAATGCCATGGTTATTTGTGCTTGCTCGTTTGTCATCTCTTTGTGTGTTAGACTCTAAGTTCCGTAAGAGCAAGAACTAGGTTCTTGTCTATCACTATGCACCGCCCCGGTGCCCTCCAGTGCAGTTGGCACAAAGTAGGTGTTTAATAAACATTGACTAATGAATGAATGAACTCACATCTGGCTTTTGGAAAAGAAGAGAAAAAAAAGAAACAAAGCACAAGCCTAATATACTCCCCCAGGGGACCACAGCATCTGAGCATCCACGAAGCTTTAGCAACTCTGTTCCTAACTGCTCATGCATTTTCTGCAGCCCCAGCTGCCAAATCGGAACAAATGGCTACAGACCTCCTCTTGAACAAAGCTGAAGACAAACACTCCGGGCATCAGCTGCCGGGCTGGCCTATGTATGAAGGGTTTGTTGGAAAGAGAGCTGTCCAGGGTACTCTGGGACCTGAATTCCGGTCCTGGGACCTGAGTTCCGGTCCTGTCTGGTTCACAGCATTGAAAGTGAGCTGAGCAAAGCATGTACCTCTTGGGGTCTTAGTCTCTGCTGGTCAACCAGAGGAGCCTGGACTGTATAGTACTTAGTATCAGAGCTTTTGAGCTCCATTTCATTTCCTTCTGTTTCCATTTCTGCTCACTGGTTCAAAGCATCAGGCTGAAATCTCTCGGTTGTTGGAAGGCAGTACAGCTGCCCAGGGAGACGGTGAACTAAGCAGTCAGATAAACTGGAGTCACACCGAAGCTGGGCAAGGCTCTTAAACACCCGTATCCTCAGTTTCATCATCTGCAAAATGGGGTCATGACACCACAGCATCTGCCCAGAGCACATATGCAACGAGTCTCCGTCACGATTAGTATTGTACTGGTGAGAAGATTCGGGACTTTTTGGCCTTGGTATAACATATAGAGTTTAGATTAACCAAAAATCAGTGGAGGGGCTGCCCCCGTGGCCTAGTGGTTAAGTTCACATGCTCTGCTTTGGCAGCCCAGGGTTTCACTGGTTCGCATCCTGGGCAAAGACACAGCACCGCACATCAGGCCACACTGAGGCGGCGTCCAGCATAGCAGAGCCAGTAGGACCTACAACTAAAAAATACAACTATGTACTTGGGGCAATCTTAAAAAAAAAATATGGTCCCCTTAAAAAAAAAAAAGAATCAGTGGATAATTATTCATTCAGTTCACAGCTAACTGATATTTATTGATTAACAAATATGTGTGTTGGGACATTCCTACATTTGTGTTACATAATCCTCAAATATCTCTATTTGAGAGATCAGATACTGAGACCCAAATCGTTTACTTGTCTTGCCTAAGGTCGTACAACCAGTAAGAATGATAATAGTTACCATGTTTTGATGGCTTTCTGTATGTTTTTTGTGCTAAATTCTTTACATATATTTATCATATATTTACATATATTTTATCACTTCATCCCTACAGCAATCTGCAGTGACACACATTTTAGCTCCATTTTACAGACAATAAAACTGAGGCTGAGAGGGTTTCAGGAAATTGCCGGGTTAACACAGCTAATAGGTGGCCAAACTAACATTGGAATCCTGTTCTACTTGATTCCAAAATATCCCCAAGCTAGGACTAAAATTTCCTACTTCTGGTTCCAAATTACCATCTCGCCTGTGTTGGGTTGGGGCAGTTCCCTCCTCGGAGCCTCAGAAAGGATGCACACCACTGGACGGTTGACAGAGTCAAAGAGGGGATTACAGTAGAAAGTATGTTATAGCCTGTGAAGTGATGTGCTCACGGACGGCGTCATCAATGTCAGTGTTAAAGCCTTAACCATGGGGAGCAGGATACAAATGCCATGGCCTTTCATGGGACAGGGTAGCAGTGAAGATGGCAGTTGTCAAGAGAGGTTTCATGGGACCGGTGGTAGTTAAGTGAGGACCTGAAGGACGGCTAGTGTTGCAGACACCACGTCAGGGCAACCCCAAAGCCACCTCCAACTCCTTTGCCCTCTGCCTTCCTTTCCAAAGTCTCTTGTAAATAGCAGTGGCTATGTGGCCAGTCTGCCCACTGGAACGTAAGAAGTCCCTTGGTGGAACTGTTTAAAACAGACTCACCGCGTGCCCTTCAGCCCTTCATTCACTCCTTCACTTTACACCAAACAGGGAGATAATAGGAGCTGGTTCCTTAATGGCTGCCAACACAACAGAGTTTCATGTGAGACGAATAAATCCTTAGGTGGTTAAACTCCTGTTAATTGAGTTGGCTTTTATTTACCACTGAAAACTTTCCTGACTAACACAGGTGAGAATCAAATAGGTGGTGGTGCCAATAATGGTGGAGGGGTGTGAGGGAGGACAGGAGAGAGAGGAGCTCAAGAAACCGTCTCATATTGAGCCAAGATACGTACGTGTGTGGGCACAGGAAGAGGGGAGGCTGCTTACCCAGAATGGGGGTCCATGCTCTGCATTCCAGTCCATCAGGGCCTGCAGCTCATGCTTAGCAGGGGATTTCAAAGAGTGTGGCTGTCCCAGAGTGGGCATTCATTTACTCATTCAGAAAGCAGGTCTTAAGCATGACCCTCTTCCAAACACATTGCTGAGTGCTTCCCGTGCATGGCCTCATTGGATCCTTCCAGTACTGCTGAAGAGGTGAGTGCTGAGCTGCCCTGCTCCCATTTTACAGATGAGAAAACTGAGGCACAGACAGGTAAACACCACGTGAAAGTGGCTGACTTGAGACTCAAGCTCAGGCCTCACTAACTGCTGGGTCTGTGTTTCAATTCCTGTGCTTTGCTACAAACCAAATCTGCCCCTCTCTGAAATCAGATTGGACCCATAGACCCACAGATCGTCCAGCCTCTTCTTTCTGGTCCCACATGCCTACCTCAATCTACCTGGGATCAAAATGTAGTTGTTCATATTGTAGATTTCTCCACGGGGCTGTGAGCACCTTCTCAGCCAGGGACCAGACTTTACTCAGCTTCAGACCCCAGGGCCTAATATGTTGTCTGAATAAATTTAGGTTGAAAAACAACGAGTTAACTAATTAAATACAGAGGTTAGATTTGGCACAACCAACCAGAAAGGGCTGTTCTAAATAGGACAGGGATTGATAAAACCCAAGCTCTAGTCACAGGAAGCAAAAAGGGGGTGATGTGAACCCTCTAAATGATTAGCAGCCCTTTTGCACTTTTCGTTACACAAATCTTGATATTAGTAAACTCTTCATGCATGTCACACCTTCATCTTCTGCCTCGAATCCATCCTAAGATTTCTAGATATGGAGAAATCCAGAAGCATTTCTTTTGATGGCTCACGAGTGTTCTGTCAAGTTGGCAGCACGTCCTCCCTTTTGCGAGAGGTGTGCTGGGGAAAAGAAATAGTAATCACATTCTAGGCCAGATGAAGACTGTCCATCTTGTTAATAGCCGAGATAAATTGTGTACACCCTCGATGCTGGATTGATAACAATTCGTCACATTTTGTTACCAAAGTCTTAAAAAGCTGATATGAGTCCTGGGGAACTGTTTTGCACAAGATTTGTCACCTTGATCTGAACGGGACACGAATTACTAAATGTAAAAGGCCGTTTTGCCGTGGTTCATAGCTCTTTCGAGCTAACAGACGTTGTAAAAGGATACAATCTTTTCTCTATTTCTAAAAACTGAAGTCAAGAGGTCTGCTCCTTAGTTTCTTATCAAGCTGAAGAGGGATCACAGAGAACGCCTGCGAGCCAGCCACAAGGAATGGGTTCGGCTTTTCTACTTTCTGACAACGTTCATGCAGGAAAAGAGGCTGTAATCTGTGTGCTCTGTTTCCCGGAAAACGACGGCTCCAAAATATAATCATCCTCACCTTAGGATGCTACAACCGGGTTTGTTTCCTTCCTGCAACACGTACAAACAATTACATTTAGAATATTTTCAGTCCCTCCCCATCCATAAAGACATCTCACGCGTAATTGCAGCATACGCAGTTTACTTTCTATTTATCTAGGCATTTCCAATTGAGTTTATGCAAATGTGAAAGCATTCCTTGCGATATCTTAGGATGAAAAATGTAGAACCATGAATGATGACGCTGAGAAGCTGTTAAATAATTAGTAAGAAAACCAGAACTAAAGCCTTGTTTCCAGCGTGCGTATTCTCTGCAGTGAGCAGAATGCATAAGCATCTCGCTGAGACTCTGAGCGGGATCTCTCCTGGAGAGTTTCCAGTGATAAAGGCATTTACTTGTAACTAGATATTTATGACACAGTGTATTTAGCAGTCGCTAAGGGCCCAGGTTGTGTGTGTGACAAATTCACCTTGGAATTCTGGCTCTGTGGCTCACTAATGGCGTGGCTTTGGGCACTTAACTATTCCAAGCTTCTTGCGTGTTTGTGTTTCATTTGGAAAATGGATGTAAAATAGAATTTGCCCCATAGGGCTAAGTATTGAATGAGATCATTAATCTCATTTAATACGTTAAAGTACCTGGTATTGTCCATGAAACACAAAAATATAGTCGCCAAGTTAACATTGTTACTAACACAAGATGCAAATTATTTTACATCATATGTTGTTGCATTGGTAAATGCTACCAAAAAATCTCTAAATGATGTCAAAATTTCACTCACGATCTTGTCACTGTAGCTCAGTTTTATGTGTTTTCTCAACCACAGATTCTCCCACTGTGAGTTTTAGGGATCCAATCTACAAGGGTGTGGACAGCGGAATGGACCCTTAAAATCTCATGGTTTTCCAGTTCATATTTTTCAATCCCTATTCTCTTAGCTTTTGTGACCTAACTCTCTTGGCTGGATTTGCACCTCTGGGAGTTTTTTCTCCTCCATCTCTCTGCACTCTTGTTTCTCTGTTCATCCATTAAAGGTTGGTGGTTCATAGGATCCTTTTCTTGGCCCTCTTCTTATCTATATTCTCTCTCTAGATGACGGGACTGCTTTTATGACTTTAATTACCACTGGTATGCTAATTAATGCCAAGTCTGAATCTCCTGCCTGAGCTTGGTGCTTAACTTCAGTCCCTGTAAGTCCACCTCTCTGCTGGGCTTCTCAGACTAAATCTTCCACTGGCACCTCACACTCCATGTGCCCCCAAGTGACTCTTCATTCCTCATCTTCCATTACCTCTCCATTGCGGTAGAAGGTGGTAGAAGCCACATGAGGCTGGTACCCAGGTCAGGAATCTTGGAGTCATCTCCATCCACTCCTCTCCTTCACCTGTCATAGTCAATCAGTCAGAAAGTCCCATAATCTTGCCCCCTAAATATTTCTTTGATTTATCCAACCTCGTAACATCTGCTACAAGTACCCCATGTTAGTATATTTGCTTCCTAGCCTGTCTTCCCGCCATCCTTCTTACACTTTCACCTGGCCTCCCATCCAATCCACTTTCCACTCTGAAACCGGAGTGATCTTTCTAAAATGCAGGACTGATCATATCTCTGCCTCTGCTGTAGACCTCATAATCTCTTCTCACCTCCCACAGCAGCACTTCCCTTATCGAGGAATGCTGAAAACCTGGAGTATCGATGCTCAGGGCAAAACACACTCGGCGGTCAAATACCTCTGAGGAATGTTGCAAGCTCTGTTCCTCCTCCCCAGCTGTTGGCTAATCTCACATAGCTTGAGCCTATTTAATTTTTTTTCATTCTAATTTTTCCAAAACTTCTTTGATCCTGGTCTTCAGAAACAGTATTTCAGGAATAAAGCACGAGATTTCTAGCAGGAGTTAGATGTCCTTCTGGGACTATGCCTATCCTCTGTCTCTGCAGCCTCACATTTTATCAATCCGTGCTTCACACTTTAGGCTCCAAGACAAGGATCTCTAGGAATGGTGAGTCTATCCTCTCTTTCTCCACTGGCCTTCTCTTTGACCCCTGCCACCAGCATGCTGAGAGCAGGGCTCCTCCTCCAGAGGCGACACAGATCAGAGATTAGTGGCCAGGCCCTTGAGCCAGACACATGAGGCCAAATCTGGATTGTCGAGCTTGGACAATTTATTCTCTCTAGGCCATGGTTTCCTTGGTTGAAAAGCAGGGATGGTAGTAGAAAATCGGCCCTCCCAAGGTTCTTATGAGGGTTAAATGAGTTCTTAAATGTAAAATACTTGGACATAATGACTTCTATAAAAGCTCAGCTAATGTTATCAATCAGTAGAGAGGGGACTGTCATGAAAGATGCAGGGAATGTGCATTTAAAATCAACAAAGCTTGCCTGGAAGTGCTCCTTCCTGGCTTTCACTCCCCTCCTCCTCGCTGACTTGCTCCCTGGGCACCCAGCCCCTGAAGCTGTGATGGACTCTGGGAAGGTGCAGCCTTCACGGCACACTCAAGTCCACCTCCGCAGGTGTCCATACTTCTCCCTCGCCCAGGCCTTGGGAGCCCCTGTGCAAAGCCTGGTCCCCTTCCCCGAGCCACCTCTCCTTCTCAGTACCCAGTTCCTCCTTAGACAGCCCATGAAGGCTCAGCGCATCTAGTTCACTGCTCTGGGGACACGGCCGGGAGCTGATGTTTGTCAGATCAATAGGAGCTGATACTTCCCCAGCATCATTGGCCATCCCAAGGAGAGACTTGGAGCCAGCGGGGGGTGAATAGCTCCACCATAATCACCACCTGTCCCCCTCATTGATACGGTCAATTGACATTTTCTCAATCCACTGTCACACTCGATGCAAACCCAGCTTTAAGATAAGTCCTCTAGGGGCTGACCCAGTGGCATAGCGGTTAAGTTCACAGGCTCCACTTTGGCGGGCCAGGGTTCTCCGGTTTGGATCCCAGGCGCAGACCTATGCATTGCTCATCAAGCCGTGCTGAGACGGCATCCCACATATAAAGTAGAGAAAGATGGGCATGGATATCAGCTCAGGGCTAATCGTCCTCAAAAAAAGAAAATTTCCTCAGCCACCATCTTCCAGAATGTTGCCTTTGCACCAATGTTTTAAAAATGCAGAATATATTAATAATTTCCAGATTTCTTTTTAAATACAAGAGTGTAGCATGGAATAAAATGGAATGGAATGGAATAGAATAGAAAAGAAAATGAGCTCAATTTTATACATCTCTTTATGTATTTGTGTATGTCTGTGTGCGTATTGGAGCCTGTTGTCAAATGTATTTTTTACTATAGAGACCATGGGGCAGGGCAGTTTAAAAAGCACCACCTTAAGCTCTTCTTATACAAAAAATGTTGGAGCCCAACTGTCTGGAATTATCCAGAACTCTCTCTTTTCTCTTTCTAAGATATGAAGCCATAAGATAAGTAAAATAAAATAAAATATAAAATGAAAGGACTCCCTGACATGTGTCCTCATAAAAGCACTTCAGTAGCATCCTCCTTAGGAACATAGAAGCTACCGCGTGTTCACAGCCACTCCCGGGGGTTGGTGGGATCTGTCCTCAGAGGACAGAGCCATGCGCATTGTGGAGATGACTCAGTTACACAAGGATGGAGTGCCTGCCTTTCGAGGGATTTTTAGTAACAGAGGATGACGTGGGAAGGACCTCCTGGTGGACTCTTGGAGAATCAGGAAGTTCACTTCCCATGGGTGACACATTTACACATTGGGTGCTTGGAAAATATTTGGTGAATGAATTTACTTTTCCTCTGTTCTAATACACTCCACAGCTCCACACAGGCACACAAACCCCCCCACATGCAATTTTATCCTTGCTCCCTCAGCATTTTATTTTTCTTCTGGGTCAATGGTTTTCAAAGCACTTGCAGTAGCAGAACCCTTTGTTTCAAAGGAAATCTTTAACAATACCCCAACATGTAAAACAGATAAAAACAATAAATGGATTCCGAAGGCATTTCAATCTCCATTGTTTAAGGGGGAAAAACAACCATAATCTATTTTTTTGAAGAACCCCCACAACCTATCTTCAGAGCCTGGTTTGAAAAATGAGTACTTGAGAAACTATGGTGAGATAGATAATGTCCATCCCTGAGCGGTTCTGGAGCCTGAGTGGGGTGATGTATGAGCAACATGTTCGCTGGAAGCTGCACGGCCTTGTCCAATTGTCGTTAGTCGCACTTCTGCTTCTCTGGTTGAACAACCTCGGGCAAACCATCCAGCTTTTGGGGGCCTCTATTTCCCATCTATGAATCACCGGGATCCAACTGGAGGATCCTCAACTTCCTTTGGGACCCATACGTCTGTAGAACGGATACGGGCGCTATTCTTAACACCAGCGTGAGGAAGCTTGTGGTCAAGCCATGGTTCATGGTGGCGTTTTTAATCACCACTGCAGGTCTTTCCTTGTTGTTTGATTTTATGGTCCACTCAAAGAGCCTCTGCGTATCTCTTAGGCAACATTCACAGTATTTAGCTATACAACCAGGAAACTCATTTTTACATGTATCATTAAGTTCTTATAATAGTAATAATAATAACCATAGCAATTTTTTTAATACTTGACAATCTACAATTGCTTATATCCATTATTTCCTTTGATTCTCACAATAATCCTTTGTCTCCATTTAAAAAACAGAACGCAGATGCAGAGAGAGCAGCTGACTTGCTGTAGTCTTCCAGCGAGAGCAAGTTGGAGCTGAGGTGGAATGGCCGGGGGAGCCACAGTTTGGAAAGCCTTGGTACCAGGTCGAGGAGTCTCCATTTTATTGGGTGCACAGCCCACATGCATGAAAGAGGTGAGTTACCTGATCAAGGTGGAGAGACATAGGCCAGGTGAGAGGCTCCCGCATGACCCCGGGGAGATCCGATGACGGCTGCCCTGAGGTGGTGGCAGCAGGCGAGACAGAAGCGGGCAGGTATGAGAGGGCCTTTCACTCTTATCTTTCAGGGGATCCTGAAGCCTGCAACCGAAACCTCTTTCTTTAGTTTATCTCATGAAGAAATGCAGAGTAGCTCCAAACTAAAAATCTATCTCCCTCCATGGGTGAAGTTGCAGAGGGCAGAAAGAAGCCCCTTCTCACCTCTTCTTTCTCCACAGAACCTTTCTCTTTGGGCTCCCTTTCCAGTCTTCTAAAGGTTCTCATGAGTATTAAATACACCATTCCCCACCTCAACCTGGAAACTGGAATCCAGGAGTCAAGACAAGGTTTAGGTCCGTTTTGTGAAGCTGCCAAATCTGATGGGCTAAATTTCCATTCTATTTATGTTATATATTTCAAAGGTTCATATTCATTGAACTGTGAAAACTGAACTGCTCCCAAGTCATTTGAAAGGACAAAACCTGCATTGTAGGCAACAGACTTTGGCCGAAGCCTGAAAAACAGCTAAGGAGTAAAATGATCTTGAATGTCTTAGGGTCCTACAGCAATGAAACAGCAGGTGGAAGCAGCATCTGGCCAGGCGGTGATAGAGCTGACAGCATGAGAGACAGGTATGGGGGTGCCCAGGAACATGCGTGATGCTGGTGTGTTGGCTTCATGCAACTTTTGCCTCAGAAAGAGAGGCAGGACATTCACCGTGATTTGCACTTCTCTGGTGCTGTTGTAATAGGGACAAATGTCAGCAGTCCCTCCATTGGATACCTTCAATGTGTGGTGGCACAGGCAGAGGAGTGGGAAACCTTTATAGTGGAAAAAAGGGAAAGCTCCAGTGTGCCCCCAGTGGAGGCTGTTGGCTTGGGGAAGCTGGAGGTGGTCTAACTAGAAATGGGGTGTCTTATACTATTGATTAGAGGTGCATATTTATTTGGCTTTCTCTGGCTGGTCCTAAGCTGAACTTGGGGACAAAAATTAGGGAAGCTGTCAGTCATCAATCAACTCCTGGCCATTTGGGGCCAATTATGATAGGGGTTATTGTATAGCTTCCTGGATTGTTACTAGAGATGGTGGTTTGACTTCCTACAAGTCTAGTTTATGGCAGACTGACTCCTTGGGCTGGTTATGGTAGATAATGGATGAGTTTCCAGGGCTAGTTGCTGCAAATTTTGGATCAAAGTTCTGTTTTTATGTGTGATCTCGCTGTTGTTTGTTTGTATATTTAGTTTCTCAGCCAGGTGCCAAGGATGCACACCCCACGAAGAACTTAAGAGTCCGTTTGGAGACACCAGTGTGTACAAGGGTCTCACAATATCTGGGAAATAGAGGGACATGCAAGATCAAGCAAAGGACAAAGGAGCAATGCCACTGTCCCTAGTAACTTTAAGAAGGTTCCACAGATGAGATGTTTAACCTCAAGCTTAAAGGAAAGAAAGGACTTTGTCCATTGTCATGTGAAGGAGGATATGCCATGCAGAGGGATGGCTATCCCAGGATAGGTGCAAGGGAGTCTGGCGTGTTTTTTGAAAACAAACAGTTCAATAAGGTTCCGGTTTGTGTGCAGAGGAGGTAGGAAGGGAAGCAATTAAGAAAAGGACCCTCCAAGCTCAGCTGAAGAGCTCAGATTTTGCCCTGTGCTTGTGGGGTCTTGTCAGGACAGTGGTGAGGGGTCTAGAGGGAGAGGATGCACAGGAGAGCCACTGAAGGTGACCTGTGCTAAAGGACATGATGATGGTGATGGGTGCAGAGAGAGAAGGGACATGAGGGAATTAGGAAATCGCCCAGGATTCAGGCTTCAGTGCTGAGAACATGGTGCAGCTGACTATGTTGTCCCCTTACCAGACTCTGACTTCTCTGAGGCAAGGGTCTGCATCTTTCACCAGTATAGAGTCTGACGCATGGTGGGCACTCAATAAGTACCAGCTGAAATAGTTGGCAGCATTTTCCCAAACACATATTTGCATAACTTCTTTCAAGTATTTAATTTATTGCAGCAATAACATGGTGGGCACTCAATAAGTACCAGCTGAAATAGTTGGCAGCATTTTCCCAAACACATATTTGCATAACTTCTTTCAAGTATTTAATTTATTGCAGCAATAATCCCAAGTGACAATGTCATGCCATTCTCAACCAACATGTAAAACACGATTAAAAGAAAAGGTTTGATGCACGGAGGAGAAAATGAAGTGCTGGGACACAGAGAATTGGAGGTGCCCCACCAAGAATCAGCAGGTGGAGATATCCTGTGGTCTGTTGAGTCTACGGATCTGAAGCTAGAAATTCAGACTGGAAAGTTGTCATAAAATGAGGCAGCTGGGTGGGCCTTACGGGCCTTCACAGCCTGTGTTCTGAGGCTGGTAGGAGGATAGGGAGAGGAGCCGGGCAGGCTGGGAGTCCAGGGCAAGGGCCTGTTCAGGAGGCCAGGTGAGAAAGCCAGAAGACTTGCAGGATGGAGATCAGAGCTGGGGATCAGGGCTGGAATAGGTGGACACTGTCTCCGGGGCAGAAGTCAAGGTGGACCAGGTGAGTAGGACTAAGCCAGGTAGGAATGGATGGATGTCACCAGAGTGGCCCCCGAGGGTTGAGAGAGATGCTGATGGAGTGAGAAGGGGCACGTGCATGGAGGCCCAGCTCAGCTTCCCTCTCTGTGCCCTGTTGCCTTGGCCAGTGCTAAGTTCTAAGGCATTCCAGACCTCCAGCCAATCTCCTGCATTTTAAGGCGCTCTGCAGGGCTTTGGAAATTTTGGAGCAGGAGGGTTATGTAGTGGCAAGGCTGCTTGGTCATTCCTGTTGTGGAAAGTGCTCTTATCCCTCTCTCTGCATCCTTAAGTCCAGAGAATTGGGCAGAGGGCAAGGTTGGCCTGAGCGACTGAAGCAGAGGTCTTAGGTGGGAGACATGTCTGAGCAGCTCTGAAGTTGGGAGGGCCCTTTAAGGACTTCAAAAATTTAGGCAAAAGGGCAGGGATTTTGTTGGTCCACCTCAATTAGCGATTGGATGTACTTGCCCCCACGGCAAAGAGAAATCCCCCCCATAGTCACCCAGCTGTGTACTCAGCCAACAACCCTCCCGGATCTGAGCGCTGAGCTACAGCATCCAGGGCAGGTGTCCTGCTGTGGAGAGCTCTACCCAACGGGAGAAATGATAATTAGCCAGATTCTTCAGACTTCAGAAACGAGCAGTAAAACAAGGCATGTGTCAATCAGCTATAGCAGGAAGATGCACAACACATTTGACGGGAAGCAGGAACCAAGAATCAGAATGTGAGGTGTGTGTGTGCTGCCTAAAGGATGCCCGAGAAGACTGGCAATGTTTGCTTGGAGAAGCCTGAGGAGGGACGTGAGGCTCTTCAAGGCCTAGCATGTGGAAGAGACTCCAACCAGTTCCGTGGGGTCTTGAGGCTTGCACGTGGGTGAAGAGCTTTCTGACAGTCAGGGCTACTGATACACGTAAGCACTTGTGGGAGGTGGGGGCACTGCTGGTCCGCAGTCATCCTCTTCCCCAGGGCAGCATGCAGCTGCCCTGATGCAGGCTGCATCTGAGGAAGGGTAACCCCTCGTTGGGCCAGTTCAAGGACAGCGAGCATGATTACGCCTAAGGCATAATTGAGTGGTTCTCAAACCTGGCTCCCTGTTCTAAGCTCTGGGGAGCTTTAAGAAAAAAGGATTCCTAGCCCCAGGCAAGACAAATCAGAAGCTCAGGATAGGGATGGGTCATTTGTGTCTCTTAAGATCTCCCCAGATAAATTGGATACAAAATTGAAAACCCACAGGGTTAAGACGTGTCTTCCCCACAGCGGCATCATTGATGTGAGAGGAAATAAGATGGGTCGTCCTAAGGGGAAACGAGGAAGCTTTCTGTCGCATGATAAGATCAATTGGAAATAATTAATCCCAAGGGAGCTAGCCACAGTAAAATACAGCAACCAATTGGTCGCTCCAAGCAGGATCCGGGGCACTAATTTTGACCGTGTTGGATCAGGGGTCTCAAGCTTTGTTTTGGCAATGAGACTCAGTGCCCTATTTTAGTAAAATATGTCACACAGCTAAATGGAAATAGAGTTTCTTTCAACTTTCTCATGGAGCAAGACTGTTCTCACAGCCAGCCCTTCAGCTCTCCAAGGTTCTAATATATTGTTTTGGTAACAAAAGTGATTCTTACATATGAAAGAAAACATAAAGCTATAGACAAGCATAAATATGGAAAAATATAAAACATAGTATAAAGGGAAAACATAAAACTTTGCTCTGATTCCATCATGCAAAGCTACCCATTTTTACAGGTTTATCATAGTATACACAGACAACAAGCACACTAATGGTGTGTGTGTGTGTGTGTATATGCAGACACATAAACACACGTCTATCTATCTATCTAAACCTCTGTCTCTTCATCTGTACATTAGACCCTGTACTAAGCACTGTGGATGAACTACTTTTTTGAAACCTCAAAACAATTTGATGAGATTTTGTCTCCTAGGATGACAATAACAGTACTTACCCATGGGGTTGTTGTGTGCTAATGTTGCTTGATACACAGAAAATGCTGAGAACAGTGTCTGACCTACACTAAAGCCTCAATAAATGTTACAAAGAGAAAGGAAGGAAAAATGAAAGAGAGAGAGGGAGGGAAGGAGGAGGGGGCGTCAGGAAATTTGTTCATCTTAGAAAGAGACAGGATGAAGATGGGAAGGTAGAGCAGAATTCCCTAACCATCACTAGTGACGTTGGGCTGGATCATTCTTTGTTGGGGGCGGGGCTGTTCCGTGCATCGTGGGGTGCTCAGCAGCACCCCGGCCTCTGCCCAATCAAGGCCGGCAGCACCCGCCCCCGCCAAGGCATGAAATTAAAAATGTCTCTAGACATTGAAAAAGATCCCCGAGGGGGCAAAAGCACCCCCAGTGAGAACCGCTGACCTAGATCCATCATTTTCTAATTCCTGTTCTTTCAGCGAAAATATGTGTTTTAAACAAATGCACATGTCAAAAAGCACAAATGGGATCCGAATATATATGCAATTTTGTATTCCGCCTTTTCACTTAACATCACACTGTGATCATTTTCCCACATCATTAAACATTCATTATAAATGTCATTTTTAGTGGCAGTGTTTTATTCCGTTTTTTGAACATACTATCATTATTTTAATGACACGTTATTGTGAAATAGGTTGTTTCCACATTTTGCTTTTATCAAAAAAATCATACCCCGAACACACACACACGCGTGAGTACGTATACACACTCACATGCACATTCAAGTGAAAACATTTATTCTTGTCCACATTTCCACTTCTTTTCCTTGAGTAAATTCCTAGGAGCAGAATGACTGTAAGAAAGTTGTCAAGATCCTGAGGAGTCCTGATAAATATTGCCAAATTGCTTTCCAAAACAGGGGTCCGAATTCACACACCTCCACACTCAGGTCAGCATCCACACTGGGCACGGGCAGCTGCGTGGTTTTGATTTGTACTAACTAAAAGGGCTCTTTTGCTCAAAACTTGATAAAAGTAAAAAAATTAAGAGCTAAAAATAAAACAGGGCCCATGCTAGGTAGCAAGCCAGCTCAGGGTCACCCAGCAGCATGACTGTGTGATTCCCATCCACTAAGGGAGTGATGGCCCCAAGTCTGGGGAAACAGAGTTACTTCCTTTTGTAATATCCTAGAAACCCCACAGTAGGCAGAAAAGCTGCTGCTTCACTTCTCCAATTTGGTGGAAAACATTTAGAACAGAAAGAGAGCCGTGATTTGCTATGGGTAGCTGTGCGACCCTGCGACAACTATTGACATTTCTGGGCCCAGGTGTCCTATTTGCACCTGGGTGTAGATCCCAGCATCTCTGTCGACTCATCCAGCCCAGATGCTCTAGGCCTCTCTGACTCCAAGCCCTCAGTTTTCCTTCATATTCTCGTGCAGATCCCATGGGCTTCTTTGACAGTGTAATCAAAGGCAGAGTAATTGAGTTAACAAAGAAGACTGGCTAATGGAAATGGGCTTTTAGAACAAACCAACAGAGCTGCACATACGCCCTTTGGATTGCCATTTGATAAGCGTTAGGTGTTCAATCGTGTCCTCCTAAAATTCACATGCTCCAGTCCTAACCCCCAGGACCTCAGAACGTGACTGTGTTTGCAGTCAGGGTCTTTAACGAGGTCGTTAAGTAAAAATGAGGTCATATGGATGGGCCCTGATCCAATCTGGCTAGTGTCTTGTAAGAAGAGATCAGGACACAGGTACACAGAGAGAAGACCTTGTGAAGACACAGGGAGAAGGTGTCCATCTACAAGCCAGGAAGAGAGGCCCCAGAAGAAACCAACCCTGCTGACACCTTGATCTCAGACTTCAGCTTCCAGAACCGTGAGAAAATAAATCTCGGTTGTTTAACTCACCCACTCTGTGGTACTTTGTTATGGCGGCCCCAGGAAACTAATATAATAAGTATTGCAATTTCACAGACATTCATTGAACACTGTCTTGGTTTGAACCTCTATTTTAGGTGCCGTGGAGGATAAACAAAACACTCTCCCCATCCTTCAAGAGCTTAGAGCAAAAGAAAATCGTTTTTAGCATATACAATTATGTAAAATGTTAGGCATAAAGTTAAAAACAATAAGTCTATTGTGAACAATGACCAAGGACTCCAGTGCAAGGATGCAAGAGAAGCAGCCAGCATTCCATAGCACTCGGTGTGGGCTGGGCACTGTTATAAGTGCTTAACACGGAGGTAACTCGTTTAACTCTCAGAACATCCTTCTAAAATTGGTGTTATCATTAAACAACTTGCCCCAGATCCCAGAGCTAGGAAGTAGAAGAGTTGAGAGATGAGGCCCACCAGCTGGCCCCAGAGACTGTGGGCATAAAGGCTCTGCCACGCGGCTGCCCCTTAGCCGGAGGGTCCGGAAGAGCTTCAAGGACAGACCTCCCAGAGGGATGGGCTTGTGAGTTACGCTCGAGAATCTGAATATAACCAAGAGGCAATAGGAGGCTGATGAATATTTTTGAGCAGAGGAACCACATTATCAAAACTGAGCCAGAAGAAGATGTTCTGGTAGCACCAAGTAGGAGAGAGGAGAAACTAGAAGCAAGGGGAACAAAGACTGATGGTTAACAATCAGTGAGGCTTGCAGTAGCATTTCCATGGTGGGACAGTGGTCATCAGATCAATCACCAGTCTTTACAGAACTTGACACTGTGTTCTAACCCTCACACTAACCCAGAAAGGGAACCACCCTCACTCCAAGATCACAGATAAAGAAACCAAAGCAGAGGGGAGTTTAATGCATTGCCCAAGAGTTCACAGCCTGGTAGAGACAAAACTGGGATCTAAACCTCCATCGTTCTGAATCCAAAGTCCTTACTCTTTGTATCATTCCCATGCGCAAGGGGCCGTCCGGCTCCTGCTCACTGAGGTGGGGCTGGAATAGCGGCCGCAGCCATCAGTGATGGATCATGCCTCAGACAGGCAGGACAGGCCCTGGGTGAGAGAGGGTTCCCGGTTTCCCCTTTTCTTCTACAACACAGGCAGGGTTAACTAGCACGACGCCATCATATACTGCTGCTCTTTGCTCAGGCACAATTTGAATATCACTCTTGAATCAAATAAAGTCCCCTAGGGACAGTTGCTGGGGCTACAGACTTTCTGCCCACTAGGAGGGGTGGAGAGTTGCCCCTAAGAGAGGCCGATGACCCCACAGTCTTGGACTGTGCAGTCTATTTTTGGGCTCAGAGCCCCTGACGCTTCTTCCAGAATCACAGAGGGAAGCTGGTATCTTTGGATAGGGAAGTGATGTAGATGGAGCTCTGGGCTAGATTCTGGCTCTTACACACACACACACACACACACACACATATGTACACACACACTCACACACACAGGCAAAGAGGAACACGCATTGAACAATGTCTTACCATTGACTGATAAGATAAATTGGAGGCCTGAAATTTATATATTTTTTCAGAATATAATTTTTTATTGAGTGCTTACTAGGTCATTTATCATTGAGGTCATTTGCAATAATAGATTCTGGGTGAATAAACATTAAAGAGGCTTATATAATTGTGTAACTTGATCTTATCCCAGGAGCGACACACCAACACCTTTGCCATAGTCTGTCAGTTAGGAGTGACTCACGAGCCTGCCCACACACAAGGGGAGGGGGTTAGACAACAACATGACCCCGGGGAGATGGGGTCAGGGGGTCACCTTAAAGTCTGCCCAACACGAGGCAAAAGGAATAAGTTTATTAGTCAGGGTCCTCCAGAGAAACAGGACCAATAGGATGAGGAAGGAGAGAGAAAGAAAGATTTACTGTAAGGAACTGGATCTTGTGGTTATGGGGGATAAGGTGTCCCAGGATTTGCACTTGGCGAGGTGGAGACCGCAAAAGCCCATGGTGTAAGCTGTTGTCTGAGTCAAAAGGCCTGAGACCCAGGAGAGCCCCTGGTATAAATTCCAGTCTAAAAGCCAGCAGCCTTGCACTCAGGAAGAGCCAATGTTTCAGTTCAAGTCCAAAGGCAGGAAAAGACCCATGTCCCAGCTTGATACCATCAGTCATGAGGAGTTCCCTCTTAACCTGGGAGGGTCAATCCTTTTCTTCTCTTCAGGCCTTCAGCTGATTGGATGAGGCCCACCCACATTGGGGAGGGCCGTCAGTCTTGCTGGTTTACCAATTCAAATGTTAATCTCATTCAGAAACACCTTTGCAGACACACCCAGAATAATGTTTGACCAAATGGCTGGGTAGCTTGTGGCCCAGTTGAGTTGACACATAAAATTAACCATCAGAGTAACACCTTCCAAATTCTGGATTGGCCTGTGAAAAAGTGAGGGATGATCCTGGACAAGGGTGAGGCAGTCTAGACTCCCAGCGTATACAAGTTAAGACGGTCCTCACTCTCAGGGTTGTCTGAGCACAGGGGTGGCGCCTGAGGGTGAGGGCCTCCTTAAATTTACAGCCCAGACCCTTCACTCATCCCAGCCCAAGCTGGGCCCTGGGGGGAAGCAGTGGAAGGATCTGCAGCTGGGCATCTGTGGGTCCCTCAGTGTGGTGGGGGACAGGGGTGCATGGGACGCTCAGGATAGGAGGGGAAGCAAAGACCGGACTTTGATGGCCATGGTCCCCAGACAGGAGTGCTGGGAGCACACCTCTCAGGGTCCCACAGATGGGAAGGGGAAACCAAATATCCAGAGGGCAAACACAAGCAACTCCCTACCTGTCTCACCTACCCTTTCAAGAGAGCTACCTCAGAGCATCAAAGTCAAAACTGGGCGGTATTAAAAGTCATCAGAGAAAAAGACAGGTTACCTAGAAAGGAATGGCAATTAGACTTGCAGCAGACTTCTCATCCCAACAAAAGATGCCGAGAAAGTGGAAGTGTCATCTTGAAGGTACTGAAGAAAATTACTGACAATCTAATAAAAATAAGAAGAAATAATAGCTATCGACCTTTGAGCCCTTAGTATGGCAACCTGGAGGTCTATGCTCAGCAGAACCATCACTTACTGAGAATGAAATAAAGACTTCAAGACATCCGAGAATTGGAAAAAGAATGTGCCAGAGGGCGGATAGGGATGGAGAGACACAGGGGAGCAGAGCAATTGGTAAAACACGCTGCTCAATAGATTTAACAATTAATTATAAGAAATGAATAGTAATTAATGTGTTGTATTTTTAAGAGGGTAGAATTGAAAATGATAACAAGGAAGATATAGAATATGCAATAAGTAAACTGTCTGAGATAATTTGTGCCTCATCAAGATGACTGAGTAAAAAGTAAATTTAGAACTTGTTAGAAAAATGATCAGTTGAGTGAGAACATTGGAAATAAAGATTAACCCCAGAAAGAATAGAAATATTTATCATCACACAGTAACATATTGTGCACCTACTCCATAGGAAGCCCTCTTCCAGGCACTAATGATGCAGAGAAGACTGAGACAGAAAAGTATCTTTCCAAGTGGATTTATTAATTTAAATTGAGATGTGGAACTGGCCCCGTGGCCAAGTGATTAAGATCTCTCGCTCTACTTTGGCAGCCCGGGGTTTCACTCATTCCGATTCTGGGCACGGACATGGCACTGCTCATCAAGCCACGCTGAGGCAGTGTCCCACATAGCAGAACCAGAAGGACCTACACCTAGAATATATAACTATGTACTGGGGGGCTTTGGGGAAAAGAAGGAAAACAAAGATTGGCAACAAATGTTAGCTCAGGGCCAATCTTAAAAAATTAAAAATAAATAAATAAATTGAGATGTGTTCTTACAGCAACCTCGGTTATTTGTGGCAATGCTGAGGCTCGCTTCAGGTTTTCTTTCTAGAAATAGACGTTGCATATAAACCGTAACTAGGGTGTTGCTGGTCATGGAGAAAGAAAGCCTTCTTCATGTGAATCCTGATGCCATTGTCCTCAGCTATTATCATAACTGACCCAGCACGCCCGTCTTCTTCCAGGAGCCTTAATAGGAAGGGTCACCAAGGGCTGAGCTTTCACATACAGACACAACCGAATGCTGGGAGGTAAGAGGTGGGCAGGGCCAGGCAGGTGTGGGGTAGGGGCCCTGGGGAAATCCAAGCACAGAGTGGGCTCGGGGAAGCAGATGTGGATTCAAGCTCCATCCTCTCGTCTGTCTGTGCTGAGCAATCTCGAACCAGTCAGTTACCTTATCTGAGCCTCAGCTGCCTCATCTGTAAAAATCACCAGTTCACAAGGTTGCCATGAAAATCACTACATAATAGATGTCATCACCCCTTCGTGAGGGCTCTCCGCGGATCAGTAACACGCGTCCAAATACTGAATCAGAGGCTTTTCAAATATGTTTCTTCTTTCTCTAAACGTGGTTCAGGCTCTTGGAAGGCATGTACTGGGTCTCATTTATCTTCATATTCCCTAGTATTGCACTAGGAACACGGTCATTTCTTAACAAATATTCCTTAATTGAAGTAAGTGAAATGAAGTTGGATTGAATTGACAATCTGAACACACTGCAATTAGAACATAATAGAAGATAGCATCTCATTAAGGGCTTGTTTTCTTGGCTTTTAGAGAAATGCCATAGAAATTCAGAGACGGGGGAGATGAAAGTAGACGGGATAAGCATTTACGGGGACCTGCATTTAATGCACACCTGTTTTGTGCCCAATACCATGCCAGCCATTCTCCCAAACACGATCTCATTAACTCCTAACGGCCCACGGAGAAAAAGTATTACAAATGAGAATGAGGGATTCAGAAAAGCAAAGGACCTACCCAAGGTGACCAGGGGGAAGCGTAGGGGCAGGTAAGAAGCTGGCTCCCCCTGTTCCTATAGCCTCCCCCCACCCCCCATCTATCTTTCTCATTCAGCCCCAGGCTGGGGGCGGGACACCTCTGC
This sequence comes from Equus quagga, assembly GCF_021613505.1. NCBI lineage: Eukaryota > Metazoa > Chordata > Mammalia > Perissodactyla > Equidae > Equus > Equus quagga. The sequence continues at coordinate 9,196,085 of NC_060282.1, forward strand.
CTGCTTCCATTTGATTTCTCTTTTGTTTCCTCTGCCATGTTGGCTGAGCTACACTCACCAGGCCCATCTTCAATTACAGCCTGCAAGCCTGTGCTTTGAAAAAGGTAATTTATTTTCCCAGTCAGACCAAATAGAAAATACAATTGTGTGTTTAAATACTAATTAACCTTTCACAGCTGCATGATTCTCCCTCTCTCTCTATTAAAGAAACAACATTCAACATGTAGGACAGTCCTCGCCATGGTTTCTTTCCTTGACTCCACCACTTGGAGGTCTACAGCACACGGCTGTGTGGACCTCTGCACTTGAACTAAACTCCTTTACACAGAGATGACGGCGGATGTGGTCACTAACGTGCTCTTCTCTCTGCTTCGAGAATTCTAAGCTCCCTTTGCCATAATATTTGTATGGTCCATTCCAAGGATGGCTCTATTAAGGTTCCCATAGATATCATTCCCAGTAACCATATTATTCCCCCTCTCTGAAATTTCTAGTAGTTAAGAGATTAACTTCAGACAATCTGCCCATTTAAATGAACTTCATGCATTCACACAAGCCAGTTTAAAGATTGTTCCACTAATAGCTGCATATCGACATTATAATTTTCTCATACTGCCTCCTATCACCCATTTATCTGCTCTTCCTTATTCAGCCTTCCTGTTTTCATTGCTATCGCCTCCACTTGGGGCTCTATTCTACATCTGGATCCTTGCATTTGACCGCTTGACTTTGGAATAGTAATGATACCTTGAACCTAAAATCTTTTTAGAATACGGCCATCTGCATCTCTCCCCAGTCTGAATGTCCTACTCAGAAAGCCCTCCTTGATCCTTATTACTGTTCTTTGGTAGACGCTAATGATATGTTTAAGTTGGGACACATTAAATTTACAATGCTTGAGGAGATATTCAGGTGAAGATACAATTGGATGTGTTGGTTCAGAGCTCCAGAAGGAAAATGAAGAAGACGAGAAGATAATGGTGTCATGGAAGGGAGAGAAAAGTCAGGGATTTCTAAAAGCAAATAATGGTAAATGGAATCATGCAACAGAGAAGTCCGATAAAGTGATTAAGGGATGTGTTTATTAGATTTTGCAACAAGGAGGTCAATGTTTTGCTTGTTATATGGGGTGGAGGGCAAAGACACCAAATTGCAATGATTTCAAGAGAGAGTGAGAGGTGAGAGTGTTGAGATAGAAAGTGTAGATCTTTATTTCAAATGGCCCAGCACAGGGCCTGGCACACAGCAGGCTCTCCGTAGGGAAGTGGTGAGTAAATGGAAATGGAGGAATGAGGCAGAGTGGAGGGCAGGAACTTCCGTGTTTTACCTTGAGAAAATGTCCTGAGGATTTTGCTGTCAAGAGGAGTCGAGTCCACAGTCTAGCTGGAAATATGAGTAAGTCTACAGGTAACATACAGGTACTATAGAACTTTCAAAAGGTGTACAGTTAAACATTAAATTGTGTGTGATGTATTGAGGCACAAGAAAAAGGGGCCATCGTGGGCTTCCTTGACAAGCAGAGGGGTGAAGACTTGACGTTGTTAGCAAAATCCGAGGTCTAATCTTCAGGTACAAATCCGCCTTGACTAGTGTATGGAGAGGTGATCCGTTTCTTGTCACTAATTTACATTTAACATATCCCCCAGAGACTGATATCCATTCACTAATTCACTCACTCAACAGATATTGATTGAGCTCCTACAACGTATAAATCAGAATGTCCACTGAGCAGGTGACAGCGGCCAGGTTCTACAAGGAAGACCAGAACATGTGCATCTTGGGCAGAACACCTGCTCCCTAGAAACAAAACTACACCAAGACCCATATTACTAGTCCTAACGTTGCCATCAATGTGGATTTGGACTGGGGGGAGTTGGGTAATACTAATGACTCTAGACTTGGGGCAATGGTAGACCAATGGCTCCATTCTTACCATAGAAATTGACTTTCTAGGTTGACCAGATTTACACATGGGCAGCTTCGGGTCCCCATCTCCGTTGGATATGACTAGAGAAACCAGGTCAATCTTTTAGGAATTTCTTCAGAGCCAAGATCTGGTGCTGGTGAGGTGTGAGAGCCGGGGTTGCTGCTGCTTCCCCAATGTCTGGCACACAGCAGGCGTGAAGTAAATTTTTGTTAATGCATGAGTGTGTGAACAGATGAATGGCTTTCATGGAAGATGATACAGGGATGAAGCAGATGTTCACTTTTGCTAATCTTGCTGGTTCCAGTGGCTTTTCTCTTGCTTTTTTTGCCTTTCACTAGGCCTAGACTGAAATGGTCCTTTCTCAAGTCTTGCCCTCTGTCCTTTCTCCCGGCCTCTCAAGGAAAAGATGTGTCCATGTAAGTGTGTGTGTGCATGTGTGTGTGCATATATGTGTAGTGAGAGCTGAAAAGCAAGAGTTATAACCTCAAGTGTCAACCAAGAAATATCTCTCAAAACCTCTGTGCCCTCACATAAAACATTTAAAATTAAAAAACAAAAATAACTAGACTAACAACCAGCATGGGGGACACACTGTTTATCCCCATTTTACAGACGAGGAAAGTGAATTCCAAGGAGAGTCGCTGACTTACTTGAGTTCCATGACCACGGAGTGGCAGGACCAGGGTTCGAACTCTCATCAAAGTGGCTCGATGCGTAGTAAATGTCCAATGCATCTAACACTTGGTTTTCCTTTCAATTAAAGAAGAGATTCATCTTAAAGTTTCCCTCTGATCCCAATATTCCCTGATCTGATGAGTCTTGTTTCTTTCCCCTCCGTGCCTGGCATTGGGTCTTGCCAGGCAGTTGCATTTATTCAGGTGATTTAGACAAGGTCCGGTAGGTGGGGCTAGAGAGCAGACACCCCCTGGCCCCAGGTGGCCCTGAGGGAAGCCAGTACCTATTGACCATCCTCATCTGAATCCTGTGAGTTGACTTCCTCCTTTAGAATGCAAATTACTGCCGTGGGCTGGGCTTGGAGTGGAGGGAGATGAATTGCTGTGAAATAACTCAGCCAGTCCTGGAAGATTAAGGCTGGACTGTGGCTTGCTGCTTCAACTAATCTCTAGGGATGTTCTTCTGGGAGAAGGGAAATCAGTAAAAGAAAAAAGAACAAAAATACTTCCACAGAGTCACAGACGATCAACATAATCTCACTCGAACGCTTAGTCTAGGGTTTGAGTCCCAGTTTTCTCTTTGTTTTTTTGTGAATCAGGATCCAAATAAGGTTACGATAAATCAGATCGGTTGATGTTTAATAACTTTCCCATTTTTCTTATTTCTTTTAATATACTTTATTTTTTTAAAACAGTTTTAGATTTACAGAAAAATTGACAAGATAGCAGAGAGTGCTCCCATATATTCCACATCCAGTTTCCCCTCTTACTAACATTTTACCTTACTGTGACACTTAGGTTACAATCAATGAACTGATATTGATACCTCATTGTCCACTAAAGTCCATGGTTCAATTAGGTTTTCTTAGTTTCTGCCCAATGTTCTTTTTCTCGTCCAGGATCCCATCCAGGATATCATATTATAATTAGTTGTCTTGCCTCCTAAAGCTCCTCTAGGCTGCTTCTCAGACTTTCCTTGTTTTTGATGACGTTGACAGTTTTGAGGATGTTTTGTAGGATCCACCTCTGGAATGTATCTGATGTTTTTCTCGTGATTAGACCAGGGTTGTGGGTTTTGAGGAGGAAGAGATGAAGAACCATTGTCATCCTCTATCAAGGGTGTAGACAATCAACATGATTTATGACTGTGGGTGTTTCCCCTTGACCACCTGGCTGAGGTCATGCTCCTCAGGTTTCTCCACCATAAAGTTGTGCTTTTTCCCCCTTTCTATTCTGCACTCTCTGGGGGGCAGTCACTATGTGCAGCTGACACCTGAGGCGGGGTGAGTTACGTGTTCCCTCTTTGATGGTGGTATATCTATGTAAATCATTTGAAAAGTGCCCACCACTTATTAATTTATTCAATTATTTATTTATATGGACGTATGCTCTGAATATTTATTTTATCATTTGGGTTTTAATCCAATACCACTTAATTTTGTTGCTCAAATTCTTCCAGCTTTGTTATTGGGAGCTCTTTCAGTGGGTGCCTCTGCTCCTGTGACGGTCCCCATCAGTGGGAGTTGTTACTTTGTTTGGTTTTGACCATCCTGGTTCCCTCTTTCCATCCTTCCTCCTTTTCCTCACTCTCTCCCTTCCCCTCTCCTTCCCTCCCTCCTTTCCTTCCCTCCTTCCTTCCCTCTTTTCTTCTTTCTTTCCTTCCTTGTTTTCAACACAACTTTGTTAACTTAGGTTAAGATGCCTGAGATGCATAAGCAAGGCCCTGCCTTCAGTGGTCCCAGATGAGGAGAGAGACAACAGATGCACAAATTCAATACAAGGTCGTAAATTACATAGACAGGAAAACAGGAGCCCCATGAAGGAACACCTACATGGCAGGCAGCGCTATGCAGCTAGATAGGCCCTGGTCAAAGAAGGAGTCTGGGTAAGCTGAGTTTAAGGCAGTGGGCCAGACGGTAAGCAGTGACAGAGTTCCAGGCAGAAACAGATGTCTGTGCAAAGAAGCCAAGGTGACAGCCATCCTGGTGCTTTGGAGACACGGTAAGTAGCAGCTAGTAGCTGGAAAATAAACTACCAAGAAGGATAGTGTATTAGTCAGAGTTCTGCAGAGAAACAGAACCAATAGGATGGGTATGTCCGTGTGTGTATATGATATACATTGGTAAGTCCAAAACCTTCAGGGTACGCTGGCAGCCTGGAGACCCAGGGAAGAGTTGCTGTTGCAGTTTGAGTCTAAAGGCAGCCTGCCAGCAGGATTCCTCCTTCCTTGGGGAAGGTCTATGTTTTTCTATTAAGACCTTCAACTGATTGGACAAGGCCCACCTACATTATGGAGGGTCAACTGCTTTACTCAAAGTCTATTGATTTAAATATTAATCTCATCTGAAAACAACCTTCATGGAAACATCTAGAATAAAGTTTGACCAAATATCTTGGTCCCATGGCATAACTAAGCTGACACATAAAATTAACCATCACAGATAGGAAGAGGGGAGGTAGGCTAGCAGAAGCGGGATTAGAGGCCCTGGGTCAGTGTTACCTCAATGGGCACGGAAGTCCTCCTGGGCAGAAGTCGGGAGGCAACTGGTCTGCGGTATTCTGGACTCTGGAAGCAGTATTGACGGCGGGCCAGCCGGAGCTCTATGGGGCCGAGCATGGGAGCAGGAACGGGGCTCCGATTCACAGTCGCTCTGTGACCTTGACAAGAGGTCGTCTCACCTCTCTGGGCCAGTATTTACAAATCGTGAAGGCAAACAGGTTGGAGCGGGTAAAATCTTGGTGGGGGAGAGACCTAACTTTATTTTCAACAACAGACTAAATGCCGTGCACTATGGTAGCAAATTGATACTCATTCATTCATTAAAAGCATCAGTGGTGGGCCAGGCACTGAGAAACGTGATTGGTATTCGGTAACTCATTCGACAGATTATTTATCGAGCACCTTCCACGTGCGGATCTCTACTAATTTGTGGACCCCTCACAAAGGGAGGTGGCATTATACCCATTGCACGGATGAAGAAACTGAGGCTCGGAGACCTTAAGCAACTTCCTCAAGGCCCACCTGCTAAGTGGAGGGCTCAGACCTGAGCCCGGACCAGCCTTGTTTCAGGGCTCATTCCCCCATAACTCAGGATCACTCCCCCACCTTCTTTAACCCTGATCTCTTTCTCGCATGGGCTAGGGTATCTGACAGAAGCCCTCAGCACAGGAGCCAGATCCTGGGGAAGCTCTTGCTAGGGCCTGGTGCTGTCACTTCTGGTGATAAATTTCTCTATGATCTCTGGCTCCAGCTCCTGATCGAGTTATCAGGGACCATTCATTTTACATCCTTTCCCAACCTGCCTGCTGACTGATGTCTTGGGCTGATCACGCAGAAATCAGTTGTGCCAGGATGGACCTTGGCCTGCCAAACCTCTGCTCACGGGCCGCAGACAGGAGCCCGGCCTCTCCAGGGAGCGCTGCCTCAGCAAAGCCATCCGTGGGCACAAAGCAATTGCTCTGGACATAGGGGATGCAGGATGTGGTGAACGAGGAGGGCCGCAAGCTTTGGGAAAAGCGCACTAAGCCTGATGTTATGGCTAAGGGCAGCACAGGGCAGAGGGGAGAACACTGCAACCAGAATCCAAAGGAACAGGGGTGGATCCAGAGAGTTATTGAGCAAGGACTGTATGCCCAGCAGCGTGCCAGATAGAGAGGGAGGTTGGAAGCGGGCCCCGCCCTCAAGGAGCCCGCTGCGTCCTGCAGGGCCTGCAGAGTTAGATGCAGTGGCAAATAACAGCCACCCACGAAATGGAACAGGCTTTCAGAGAACAGTGCAATTGTGCAGGGCGCTCCCCGGCACTCTGCTCTGAATCTCCTTCCCGTGCAAGCCAGAACGGAGTTCCCATCCTCACTGTGGGCAGTAGGTAATGACTATGACAAAAAAACACCCACTACGCTAATAAAATGTAATGCTCAAATCAGGCAATAAAATTGCCAATTCATACGCAGTTTTATATCTCCCTGTATAATAAAAGGGATCACATTCCCCTAAAAAGAATTTCTGAGGTCCGTGTGCAAAGTCCTTCCCTAGCTAGTCCCTTGATTTCACAGGGGCCCATCCAGGGGAGGGCAGAGAGGGAGGAATCTTGGTCTGAGTTTCTGCTTCTTTGTGGCACGATGCAGCTTAATGGTTTAGGTCTGAGGTGACGTTACCCCGTCTCGTCCCGTGTCTCATCTGGGGAAGTGTGCAGGAGCAGTTGGATTTATTCCTTCTCCCTCTCCTTGTCCTCTACCTACTACAGGTTCCGTGTCTCAGTTCTCCTCTCAGTGCATAAGGGCTGCCATATGAGTGCCCTAGGTGTGTGTGTGCAAACAGATTGGACGGTGTCTTTGTTCCTCCTCAAAAACTGTGCTTAGGTCTTTGGTGATGTCTACGGACAGGCTGCCCCGTTGTCCTTTCTCCCCCGCAAAATACTGAGAGCCCAGACCCCACGAGGCCCTCACTCTGGACCTCCAGCTACAGAAAAGAGAATGTAAGACGTCGGGATTAAAGTGGGAACGTGGTCAAGGCACGGGATTTCCAGGGCAATGTCATTTTCTGATGTTTTCATGCAAGAAAACTAGTAAAATGTGTACCTGTATTAGCAAACAGAGAATACAGTTATTAATAAACATGCAGGCAATTCACATAGACATTTAAAACAATCTTCAAACAACCCCAAAGTTATGTTAAAAGAGTAAAAGTTAAGGGGAGAGTGGGAAGAATGTTTTCTGAGATTTGTTTTTGAAAATGAATCCTGGGTAAATGTGAAATAGAGAAAGTAAACGGTTACAGGTACTTATTTTTATTTTTCTATTTTTTGAGGAAGATTAGCCCTGAGCTAACTGCTACCAATCCTCCTCTTTTTTCTGAGGAAGACTGGCCCTGAGCTAACATCCATGCCCACCTTCCTCTACTTTATATGTGGGACGCCTGCCACCGCATGGCTTGAGAAGCGGTGCTATGTCCACACCCAGGATCTGAACTGGTGAACCCTGGGGCTGCCGAAACGGTGTGCTCGAACTTAGCTGCTATGCCCCTGGGCTGGCCCCATCAGGTACTTATTTTTGCCCGGAGTAGGAGGTTCAGTGGATACTGTGGAGAAGTGTTCCCATCTTCTTGTTGGATGAGCAGGAGTTTCAGGTGGGCAAGAAGGTAGTGGAGAAAATTCTGAGAAGGATTTCCCCTAAATTCAACTTTCGGCATGCTGAGAATCAGGAGTGGTTTTGACATCAGGAGGGTACCTGATCTGGACACACAGGTATTCTTCGTGAGTGGCGAAGTTCCCTTTTGTGAAGGCATTGCCTTTGTCGCTTGAGTACCTGTGATCATTGGAGTTCCAGCTCTGCCAAGGAACTGTGATGCGACTTTGAAGAAGTCACTTTCGCTGGCTGGCCCTAAGTGTCCTTGACCATCAAATGAAGCCATGAAGCCCCTGGTCTCTGGTGTGCCTTCCAGCCTGGTGCAAATCCAACATGTCTCCTGAGCGTAACCTTGAATCTTAAACAAAGTGCAGGACCTGCCACAGCAGAGGGAAGCAGAGTCCTGAGAACGCCCACAGAAAAATGGCTGTTTAATTTCAGAAAGTGACAAAGTATAGCATGAGGGACTTAGGTTAGCTACAAAGAGCAACTCAGTGGCAGCTTAGGCCCTAAAACATCTTTCAAAGTAGGCGACACTACTTGTGAATTTTGTCTTTGCTGTGAAACTGAAGTAGTCATGTATCCCAGAGCAAGCTCTCTAGAAAAATATTCAATAATCATACAGAAACCTTTTTATTGTTGTTGTTGACAGGAAATCATAAAATATGGAATGAACACCAGTGTTAGCTGGTAAAAAGCTACAATCGGGAAGGCAAGGAAGACAACCTCACCTGATGACTTTGGGCGAACTTCTGAACCTTGTTGACCATTGACTCCTCTGTGTCAAAGGGAAGAGCTGGATTCAGAGATCTCTACAGCTCCTTCCTTCACTATCCAGCTATAAATGCCCCTTTGAAATTACTTTGGAGGAAGGAGAATTCATTTCATGTCATGCTTTCATGGCTTTATGCATTCATTCCACTGTCCTTTCCTTTAACAAATATTTATGCATGTGCCACATCCTGTGTAAACCATGAAAGATAAATAAATGTGTAAGACAAAGCTGCTGTGCTCAAGATTATCCAGAGTGGAGGAATTGTTTTTTGATTCTAGATATTTCTCTTTCTAAATCACTCTTCTTAATATACAGGTGCAGCTTCAGAACATTGTGATAATTCCAAAGTTTTGCTTACTTTTAGTGTTTTGTGCTGAAAAGAAAAACAAATAATAAAATCTTATAGACAGAAGGGTTTTTTTTAACAATATCCATTCCTTTCTAATATCCATATGATGTTTGAAGCACCTCGCCAATAGCATCTCCCTTGGCAGAGACCTCACCTTTGCAGGTATACCCCCTAAAATGGAGACCACACTGCCTGGTGTGGTCCATTTTCTCACTAGGCAGTTCTGACGATCACAGAGCTGTAATTTTACCCACTGAAGTCTTTCTTCACTTTCCATTTACCCAACAATTCCTGCTCAGCTTCATCAGGGCCACACAGAACAGGCTTAATCAGCAACCCACATATATGTGGTAGTTGTTTGGAAATTCTCACTTTTGACCCTGGGAAAGTGACTTTGCCTCTTTGGCCTCACAGTTTTCTCATCTATAAGTTAGAGATAATATGGTCTTCTCTTCTTCATAAGATAACTAGGAGGATCAAATGATATTTGCTTTGCAAAGGTGCAATGTCAATTTCTATTAGGTGATATACATATAACAAGTAATATTAATAATAATAAGTCTACTAGCATTAGTAGGGATAATACTCATAAATTGCTGGTAATATTAATAGCAGCACACCATGTACACTCCAGAAAATTTAAATAGTATAATTGTTAAAAGAATCATGTGCACCATGACCAAGTGGAATTTATTCCTAGAATGCAAGGATGGTTCAACATAAGAAAATGAATCAATGTAATACATTGTACTAACAGAACAACGGGGAAAAACCCATGTGAACACCACCATGCAAAAAGAAAAAAGCACTTGATAAAATTCAACACCCCTTCCTGAAAAAAGACACTCACCAGGAATAGAAGGAAGCCACCTCAACATAATAACTGGCATCTATGAAAAGCCCACTGCTAACATCATACTCAATGATGAAAGATTACAAGCTTTTTCTCTAAGACCAGGAACAAGATAAGGATGCTTTTGCCACTTCTATTCAATGTAGTACTGGAAGTCCTAGCCAGAGAAATTGGACATGAAAAAGAAATAGAAAGCATCCAATTTGGAAAAGGAAAAGTGAAGTGATCCCTGTTCATAGATAACATGACCTTATATGTAAAAAACCCAAAATATTCCATAAAAGAACATTTTAAACTAATAAATAAATTCATCAAAGTTGTAGGATACAAAATCATTGCACAAAAATCAGTTGCATTTCTTTCTTTTTTCTTTTATGAGGGAGATTACCTCTGAGCTAACTACTGCCAGTCCTCTTCTTTTTGCTGAGGAAGCCTGGCCCTGAGCTAACATCCATGCCCATCTTCCTCTACTTTATATGTGGGATGCCTACCCACAGCATGGCATGCCAAGTGGTGCCATGTCCACACCTGGTATCCGAACCAGCGAACTCCGGGCTGCTGAGAAGTGCAGCGTGAGCACTTAACCACTCCGCCACCAGGCTGGCCCAAGTTGCATTTCTATATACTAACAATTAACAATCCAAAAGGAAAATTAAGAAAGCAATGCCATTAACAATAGCATCATAAAGAACAAAATACTTAGTAACAAAATTTCACCAGGGAGGTAAAAGACTTATACACTGAAAACGATAAAGTACTGCTGAAAGAAACCTAAGAAGACACAAATAAGTGGAAAGACATCTAGTGTTCGTAGACGGAAAGATTAATATTGTTAAGATGTCAATACTACTCAAAGCGATCTATAGTTTCAACGCAATCCCTATCAAAATCCCAATGGCAGTTTTGCAGAAATAGAAAAATCCACCCTAAAATTCATATGGAAACTTAAGGCACCCTGAATACCAACAAATCTTGGGGGAAAAAAAAATGGAGTTGAAGGTCACACACTTCCTGATTTCAAAACTTACTACAAAACTACAGTAATCAAAAGAGTGTTGTACTGGCATAAAGATAGCATATATGCCAATGGAATAGAATAGAGCTGAGAAATAAGCCCTCACATATATGGCTAGACAATCTTTGACAATGGTCTCTAGACCATTCGATGACAAAAGGAATCATCTTCAACAAATGATATTGGGAAAACCAGATATCCACACGCGAAAGAATGAAATTGGACCCTTGCCTACACTATAAACACAAATTAACTCAAAATGGATTGAAGACTTAAACACAAGACCTACAACTATAAAACTTCTAGAAAAACTGCTAGAAAAACTCCTAAAACTATAAAACTCCCAGGGAAAAACTTCATGACATTGGATTTAGCAAGGATTTCTCTTATATAACACTAAAGGCACAAGCAGCAAAAGTGAAAATAAACAAATTGGACTACATCACAGTTAAAAACTTCTGTGCATCAAAGGACACAATCAAGAGTGAAAAAGTAACCCATGTAATGGGGGGAAATATTCACAAATCATGTATCTTGTAAAGGATTAATATCTAGAATACACAAAGAATACCTACAACTTAGCAACCAAAAAACCCCAAAAACTCAATTGAAAAATGGGGAAAGGACTTGAATAGGCATTTCTCCAAAGAAGATACACCAATGGTGGACAAGCAAATGAAAAGATGCTCAATATCACTAATCGTTAGGGAAGTGCAAATCAAAACCACTGTTTTAGTCAGCTCAGGCTTCCACAACAAAATACCATAGATTGGATGGCTTAAACCACAAAAACTTATTTTCTCACAGTTCTGGAGGCCCGAAGTCCAAGATCAAGGTACCAGCAGGGTTAATTTCTAGTGAGAGCTCTCTTGCTGGCTTATAGACAGCTGCCTTCTTACTCTGTTCTCACATGGCAGAGAGAGAGAAGTAGAGAGGTAGACTGAGGGAGAGGGAAAGGGTACATGCTCTCCTGTCTCTTCTTCCAGGGACACTAACCCCATCATAAGTTTCCTCCCCCACCCCGACCTCATCTAAGCCTGTATCCCAAAGCCTTGTCTCCAAATATCATCACACGGGAAGTTAAGGCTCCAACATGAGTTTGTTGAAAGGGAGACACAATTCAGACCATAGTAACCACAATGAGATATCACTTCACAGCCATTAGGATGGCTACTATCAAAAAAACAGAAAATAATAAGTGTTGACAAGGATGCGAAGTTGAAACGCTCATGCACCGTTGGTGGGAATGCAAAGTGGTGCAGTCACTATGGAGAACTATAGTGGTTCCTCAAAAAATTATAGTATGGTGGTTCCTCAAAAAATTAAAAAAGAGAACTACCATATAGTCCAGCATTTCCCCTTCTGGGGATATATCCAAAGAATTGAATCAGTGAATTGAACTGATATTTGTACACTCATGCTCATAGCAGCCTTATTCACAACAGCCAAGAGGTGGAAGCAACCCAAGTATTCAAAAACGGATCAAAGGAAAAACAAAATGTGGTATACACATATAATGGAATATTATTCAGCCTTGAAAAGGTAGGAAATTCTGACACATGCTACAACATGGATGAACCTTGAGGACACCATGGTAAGTGAAATAAGGCAGACACAAAAAGACAAATTCTGTATGATTCCACTTATAGAAGGTACCCAGAGTAGTCAAATACATAGTAATAGAAAGGAGAATGCTGGTTGCCAGGGGCTGGGAGGAGGGGAAAAAGAGGAGTTGTTAATGAGGACAGAGTTTCAGTTTTACAAGATGAAAAGATTTATCATGATTGCTTGCACAGCAACGTGAATATATTTAACACTGCTAAACTGTGCACTTGGAATTGGTTAAGATGGTAAATTTTATGTTATGTGTCTTTTACCACAATTAAAAATTAAAGTTAAAAATAGTTAAATAGTATCACTAGTAAATAAAGCAGTGCAGCTTGGCCTCACAGTTCCCAAGCCCACTTTGGAGGCCCCGGCTCACACCGTGTTGCCAGGAAGGCAGTAGCTCAGTGGTTGAGGGTGTGAACTCTGGGCTCAGACTGCCTGCGTTTAAACCTTGGTTCTGTCACTCACTGGTTGCATACACAGGTTCAGTTCTATAAGTGGAAATGACGGTGTACCTGCCACATAACATAGATGTGAGGCTGAACTGAGTTCATACCCACGCAAAGGGCTTCAGCCGATGCCTGGCACAGCATAAGCACTAACGAAGAGGTCGCCACTCTTATTTTTCTTCTATTCCAATGGCGGCTGCCCTGTAATGAACAGCAACTTGACACCAGGAGCTGTGCTCAGCCCTTTCATTTCTAGCATCAAATAGAAGCCGGGCAAGAATTCTGTAAAAGAGTTGTGACCCGGATGAGGTATTGTAGGATCAGTTCATTCAATGAACATTTGTGAGACTCCTATCTGGGACCAGGCAGTGTGCTGGGTGCTGGGGGACAGAGATAAATGCATGTTGACCCAGGGAGCTTCGTTGGCATGTCACCTGGGCAGTTGGCGCCTAGCACTTAGAAGTGTCCCATGCTTCATTCAATGCTCTGCTGAAGCCGTCCTAGAATACTTAATATCATTTGAGCAAGGGGCCCTGCATTTTCATTTTATTCCATCCTCAGGAATTGTGTAGCTGATCCTGCCTAGACCAGCCCCGGCAGGGAGAAGGGGCCATGCATTTGAGGAGATAGGAGCAGATGCCATAAGCCAATGGGAGGTGCAGAGAGGAAGCAGAGGGCACTGGCTCACATAGGAGCAGGGGAGGGGCACAGGGAATGAGGTGGCAGAGCCAGAAAGCGAGCTTAGATCCTCCGATGTCTTTGCCACTATGCCATCGCCTCTCACACTACTCTGAGTGGGCGGCCCTGGCCCTGGCCCTGGTCAATACGCCTTTGCACCAACCCTGACTCCAACCCCATTCCTCTCAAGCCCATGCCCTCCTGGCACTTCCGAGCTCATTGTGCGATCTGGTACCTGAAGAGGCACCAGCGTTTCTCAACATGGCCCTGGTGTAGATACTCCAGCTGGTCCGTGGCCTGCCCTCTGTCATGCTTGGCACACGTTCGGCCAACAGTGCAGCTTTCCCTCTGGAAGGGATCCAAGATTCATCAAGAATGAACAGAAAATGGGTAGAGCTTTTAGCTCTTCTGGTGGGGATTGTCACAAGAAGGAATGGGTTGCGGGGAGAAGGCGTTCGATGGGCCAGAACAGTCATGCATTGAATTTAAAGATCATGGGAGCTTAGGTGGAGCAAGACTCAGAGGCCCCTCCACGGCTCTGAAATGCTGGAATGCCGTCCACCCACCAGCCCGGCAAACCTTTGCTCATCCTTCAGATAAGAGCTCAGCTTTGCTGCCTTCTTGGTGGGGATGGAACTTGCCTGCAAAACGTAAGGGAGAAATGTGTCTATTTTTCCTGAGAGGGCAGGGGGAGGGGGTGATGAGAAAGGGAGTATGAAGTCTGCACCAATGAGATGATGGAAGACCCTTGAAAGATGCTCCTCCTTTCCTGGTCAACAAAGAAGCACGTAGAAGAAAGTCTGCATGTTGGAGTTGGAACAGGGAACACCTTAGCCTGTGACCACATGGACCTTGGGTCATTTGAGGAAATTTTATCAAGAGGTAAGGAGGCCACCTCAGTGTTACACACACATATGTGTGTGTATGTGTGTGTTTACATATATATATACATACATATATAATGTAATGAATATATCTACACATGACATTATAAACACCCATCCCTTTTTCCTCCTCTTCTCCCACCCGCTATGCTGGAATCTCTGTTCACACTGGTAGTCTTACTCCGGGCTTTAGTTTGCTAACTGGCAACTGGACTGAGATGCAACTGGAAAGATCAACAGAGGCTAAAATGATGGTTATAAGCTGCACTGAGTTTGAGGTTTTGGGGAGAGAGGTGTTGGGCAAGGAAGACTTTTAGGAAGTTCTCTGGGATGTTACACAGTGTAATTTTCCATTTACCAGCCCTTCGTTGGGAATGTATGACTCTTCAAGACATCAGCAGTCAGATTGGTAATTTGAGGAATTTGTCACTCTGTTGAGGCCAAGTTCTAGGTTAAATGGGATGGGGGAGAATGAGTGTGGCATATACTCACAGCTGTTCCCTACATCATCCCCATTTTCTTTCATTTGTTGACCGCTTCAAGGTGTAGCGAGGAACATGGCCTCCTCGCTATCAACACCATATTTCCCCACCTCCATTGCAGCCAGAAAAGGCTGCAATGTATGTGTGTGATTAATTTCTGGCCAACAGGATGCAAGCAGAGGTGTTGTGTGCACTCTTGAGATTGTGCCCCTAAAAGGAAGGGTGCATCTCCACACTTCTCTTGCCCCCTCCAGGTCCAAGTGCAATGACTGTCCTAGGCAGAGATGGACCCCAGCTCTTGAGGACAGTAGACTGCCCAAGAACCTTATTTCTGCTCTGTTATATAAGAGAGAAATAAACTTCTATAAGTTTACAATAAGGAAAGTGACAAGAGAAAAGCAATTGCCGGGGCAGCTGCCCTCTCTGAAACGTGTCTGCCCCCTCTCTGAAAAGTATCCTGATATATTTAGAAATGTGTGTGTATGTGTGTGTGTGTTGTATACTCCTGTTTGTTTTACAGAATTGCTGTAAGGATAAAATCCAGTGAAAGAATGTACGATAAAAATGTTCTGAAACAGGAAGGGCTTCATGAATATGCATTATTTGGATAGTGTCAAAACCAGACTCTTTATCTTTCCCCTACAAAACCAGCTTCTGCCAGCATACTCTCATCTTCATAAATGGTCCCTCCATTCTTCTATGGCCTTAGGCCTAAAACCTTGCATCTTCTCTTCTACTCGCACCCGGAGTGCACCCCATTCTTCCAGCCTTACCTTCACAACATATCCAGAATCACCACGTCCACGGCGGCGCCCGGGCCCTAACTCCGCCTTCCGTTGTTGGGTGGTTGCAGTGGCCTGCTGATGGTGTCACCTCTCCTCCTCTAAAGTCTGTTCTGCAAGCAGCAGCCAGAGGGGTCCTTCCAAAGCCAGACTCAGATGGTACGAGTCCTGACCTCCGAACACTGATGCTTCCCATTTCGCTCAGGGGAAGGAGCCAGATTTCTTCCCGGGCCCGACACCTGCCTCCAGACCTGGGTCTCAGCTACCCCTCTGACCTCCTCTCCCGCCAGCCTCTGCATGGGGCCCTCTCCCACCAGCCCCACAGGCCTCCTGGGTGCCTTGGACACACCAAACAATTCCTGCTTCAGGGTCTGCATTTTCTCTCTCCTCCACCTCCAATGCACTCCCTAGATATCCACGTGGGTCCCTATCTGTTCTCCTTCAGTGTCTGTGCAAATGTCCCTTTTCCTAAGGTGTCCCTTGAGCAAAATGTTTAAAACATCAACCTTTCACTCAGGCACTCCCCATCCCTCTTCTGTCTGCATGTGTGTATGCAGATGTGCCCAGTTTCCCTCTACATAACATTTTTATCATTATGACACTCTATATCTATCCACTTATGTATTGTCTGTTCCCCTACCTTTGGATATAAGCCTCCTGAGGACAGGGTTTGTCCATTTCATTCACAGCCTTCTCTAAGAAGCCTAGAAAAGTACCTAACACATAGTAGGTCCTCTACTGATACTAAATGAATCAGTTAGTGATTACGTTAAATTAATGAATGAGCGTGCTGGCAGAAGAATGGTGTCTGTGAGACGAAAGGAGGGTGAGAATGGAGGAAGGAAGCCAGCCGGGTGAGGTGGGCCAGGTTACAGGGGTGACAGAGGACAGGAAAATGAAACCATAGCCTGCATGGTGTCTCCAAGTCAGCTACTGGGCCTTGATGAATAGGAAAAGCAGGAGAGGAGCGAGAGGTGAGCATGTGGTCCAGCCTGGGTGACTGTGAGCAGGACAGTCATTGTGAACCTCCCAGAGGCGGGGGTGCAGGGACCAGAGCCAGCTGGGGGAGGGATGATGGGGAGGGATGAAGGGGAGGGATAATGGGG